>NC_031789.1:3332068-3358877 GCF_001522545.3 Parus major
CATTCTGACAGCTGATGGGGAAACAGGAGCACAGTGAGAGGCTTTGGTTTGTCTGGGAGAAACGATGGGGTAGGACCTTGTGTGAGCTGTGAAAGGAGGGCTGCTGGATTGTGTGAATGATGTGCAGAATTGGGGCAGGCAGATGGAGAGGGAACAGCTCAAAAAGCAGAAAACCCCAATAACTCTCTTTGTTTCAGCAGAGTCTGGATGCCCTGATTAAAATGTGATCCTTGGGTAATGGAAATGGGAAAGGACTAAAATTGTGCTTCTGCTGAGATCCGTGCCAGGGCTAAAATCCTTCCTACAATCCTGCAGATAACATGGTGTTTTCTCACCGTAGATGTCCTGTCCCCCCTTGAAGCGTCGCATAGGGTGGAGCAGACAGCTCCAGGTGGGTGCAGAGCCCAAAGCCTGGACTCCTTCATCTCCTCTGGGCCTGCCCTCGCTGCAGTGGCAGCTTCCCCCCAGCTCCCTGGGCAGGGGGACCCCCAGAGCCCCCGGCCACGAGCCCCATCTGCCTCTGCCAAGGCGACCTGGGAGTGCTGGGACAGGAGCACGGCCGGTGCCACCTCTCTGGACACCTTCAGCAGGACCTCTGATGCCAAACCCAGCCAATTGTGTCCTGCTGTCCTCCCTCAGTGCTGAGTGGAGCTGATAGTGAGGCATAGATTTTGAAGAATTTAAGGTATTAGAAAAGCTAAGGCCTTAATTAAAATTATTTTTGTTAAACCTAATAAAAAATTAATCCTTGTTAAATTTAATAGAGAGGCACTACTAGAATTAGGAGCTAATCATTAGCCAATAAATAATTGTATTTATAACCTGATATTTGTTCAGCTGGGCTTGTTATGAGAAATGTAGAATCTTTTAAGGAACTTCAAGAACATTAGACAATTGCAAACCAGAAACCAACTGGAAACATGAAACTGGAACATGGCCAGGGGTTCATTTGTCACTTTGGATTGAAAAGGTAGAAAGGTCAGAATGAGGAAGAGCCATATCCCTTCCTCCCTCCCATGACCCTACTCATAAAAAGACCACCGACCCATTTCAAAGGACAAACTACACATGATTAATTGCTTTTTTTCTAATTAGCATAAGGAGAGTGGGTGGTAACTGGGTTATGAATATGTATTTGTATTCAATATCTCGAAAATAAAATAAAATAAAATAAAATAAAATATAAAAAAATGAAATTAAATGAAATTAAATGAAATAAATAAAATAAAATATAAAAAATAAAATAAAATATAAAAAAATAAAATGAAATAAAATATAAAAAAATAAAATAAAATAAAATATTTAAAAATAAAATGAAATTAAATGAAATAAAATGAAATAAAATGAAATAAAATAAAATACTAAAAAATTAAATAAAATGAAATAAAATGAAATGAAATAAAATAAAATAATAAAATAATAAAATAATAAAATAAAATATAAAAAATAAAATAAAATAATAAAATACAATAATAAAATAAAATAGAAAATAAAATAAAATAAAAAATAAAATAAAATAAAATAAAATAAAATAAAATAAAATAAAATAAAATAATAAAATAAAATAATGCCTGTATTCACCTGCAGTCAGGGCTGTGTGAATTAAGGGGTGGCCCTGCCCATCAGCCCAGCACTGCCAATAAACACACACTCTGTAACCCCAATCAGTCAAAGAGTCTTTGTCCATTATGGTTGGATACTGGTGTCATATGTGGCATCACTGCTCTTTGAGACCACAGTGAGGAAAGCAGTGTGAAACCAAGCTGTGCCCAGCAGGGTTTGAATTATGGTGCCTGCAGCAGTGGATGGAGATTTTCATCTTCCTTTGATGGGCTCAGAGTGGCACCTGGCATTCCCAACTTTGAGAGTCATGAGACATTACCTCAGTCCTGCAGTGAAAGAACATTCTGAATTTTGGGTAAACTGAGCCAGGACTCAGATTTATCTCACTCAGAGAGAAGGTGAAATACAGGGAAATGTCACCAAGGTGATTGAGGGACTGGAGCATCTGACATGCTCAGGATGAAGAGCTGAGATGGTTTAGCCTTGGGAAGAGGTGAAACCTTAATTAACTGGTGTGCACAAATACCTGATGGGAGGGAGTAAAACTTTACAGGCTCAGACTGTTCTGGGTGGTAGCCAGTGAAAGAAGAGGCAACAGGCACAAATTAAAATACAAAAAAATGCTCACAGAAATAAGAAAAAAACTTTTCCTACCATGAGGATGGTGAAACACTGGAAAAGGCAGGTCCTGACCAGTCTGCTCAGGTTTGAGCAGGGGTTGGACTGGAGGATCTCCAAAAGTCCCTTCAATGTCAATGATTCCATGCTCCAAGTCTGTCTTGGCCTCTCTGACATCAAATCCTGGCAGGGAACGTCACCACTCACCTGCTAAACAACTGAAAAGCAGGGAACTGTTCTCATTTATTTAGGGCAACTATTTGTATTTATTTAGGGAGTGTCAAAAATGCTGGGGGTAGAGGCCACTTTTAATCTTGTTTGCTTTTTTTTTTAAATCACCCCAAAAATTCTTGTGAAGTGCCTGTAATTTGTTCTGATTACATCCCCTATTTCAGAAAATAAAATACTTGTTGCTCTTTGAAATGAAACTTGCCATAAATACGACATTGAAAGCTACTGAATTGCCAGTTTCAATTGTTTAAAAACCATTACACAGCAGAAACTCACCTCATGTATTGTTTCTAAATCCCAGTGTAGCAAATTTTGTAAAGAACAGAACTTTGGCAAGGATCTATTTTCCACATCTCCACAGTTTTTCATATAAGGTAATGTAGTAGGCAGTCAAGCTGCTAATTGCACCTTCAGCTGTTTTATTTTCTACTTCCTCTTTCTTCTGAACAGCAATTTGTCCACATTTGTGATGTTAGAACATTCTTTTGCTTCTTGTGCTTCTTTTTCTCATGCATCACACCCCTGGGAGAGAGATTTCCAGAATGCAAGAAATAATTATTTTCATTAACAACAGGAAAGCAAATTCAAAGGCTTTAAAGGTGCAGGTAATCTCTAATTTTAGCCATAACAATGCATTTACTGTCAATTTAAAGCTTCTATTTATCCTACCTTCTAATTAACAACTCTTCTTGTTTGACTTGATGTAGTTTTTAGGAATGTCACTGTTACTTGTCTGAAGTCAGAAGCCTTTTTGGAGTCCTATAAAATGGAACACATTTTAAATGTTATGTTATAATTTAATGCCAAGAGACATCAAAACCCATCAAATTTTAGTGCAGCTGCCTGGCTGCTCTTGGCACAGAGAGAACCACGTGAGGGGAAGGAAAGGACTACAAAAAATGCACTAAACAGGAATTAACAACAAGCAGGGCAAGCTGGCACTGACTGCCCAGGGAAGCTGTGGAAGGAAAACCCCTGGAAGTGGCCAAGGCCAGGTTGGAGGGGGTTTGGAACCAGCTGGGACAGGGGAAGATGTCCCTTGTAAAGGGCTTGGAAAAGGATGAACCTCAAAGTCCTGCCCAGGCCAGGGGTTCAGGGATTTTCTGAGCCTCCCACTGCTGGGATGGCCAAACTCTGCCCAGGGACAGCTGGGGGCAGCTTCTGGGGTTTTGTGTGTGCACCTGAAAGAGGTGCAGGATGGAAGGGATGAGATGAAGAGAGGAAAGAGAGACAAAGAGAAAAAAAGTGAGACAAGAAGAAACAAAAGACAAGAGAAAGTGAAAGAGGCAAAGCAAAGAGGAAAGAGAGGGAAAGAGGGGAGAGAGGTGAAGACAAGACAGGACAAGGGGAGAAAGTTGGGCAAGAGAGAGGGAGAGAGACAGAGAAGCACAAAGAGGGGAAAGGGAGTGAGAGAGAGGCAGAGGAACAGGGAGAGACCCTCACAAAGACAACACAAAACAAACAAAAAAGAGCAAATAACACCAAAGAAAGATGGGAGCCAGAGGGAAGAAGCAAATCTTTATTACAACTGCAGTGAATCACCTTCTTTTCAGTTATACTTCCTCAAATACATTTCTGTACATTTGAGAGAACACTGTTTTACATCGGTTTAAATGCAGATTGATACAAAACCAAGGACAACTCTACAAAATGCAAAACATCCTTGGACAAAAGTCTGTGCAAGTACAGGGCTTCAGAATGAAATACAGGTGACAGAACAAATAACATGACCCTATACAATTTCAATCTCTCGAAAACCCAATCACTTTGAATACACATAAATAAAAAATAAATAATATGTAAATAAAATGATAATATATAAATAATGCATTTTTTATAAAGCAAGTACATAAGGGCAAGACATATTTTCTACACACGTACAGGATATTCAAATACACTACAGCTACAGAATAAAAATGAATACACAAAGCTATGCAATTCCTGACCAACACGGGGTCATACAAAACTGTAGAACATAACCTAAGCACAACCATAACCCAAATCCACAATCCTAACCCTAAAACCTAACACTAACCCTAATCCCTAACACTAAACATAATTCCCAACTAAAATCCCCAAACCCTAACCTTAAACTAACCCTTAAACCTAAACCCTAATCCGAACCCAAAATCCTAATGGAAAGCCCTCCCTTTTTCCCTACCCCACACCTGAACCCCAAACCCCAAACCTTAAACCCCAAACCCCAAATCCCAACCCCCAAACCCCAACCACCAAACCCCAAATCCCAACCCCTAAACCTCAACCCCCAAACCTCAAACCCCAACCTCCAAACCCAAACTCCAAACCTCCAACCCCAAACCCCAAACCCCAACCCCCAAACCCCAAAACCCAACCCCCAAACCCCAACCACCAAACCCCAAATCCCAACCCCTAAACCTCAACCCCCAAACCTCAAACCCCAACCTCCAAACCCAAACTCCAAACCTCCAACCCCAAACCCCAAACCTCAACCCCCAAACCCCAAACCCCAAACCCACGCCCATTTCCCAGCTGTAGAACCGCCTTTGACCACCAGGTGACATCAGAGAGTCACTGAGCTCAGCGCGCATGCGTGCTCTCCGCGGGCAGGTGACGTCATTCACTGAGCTCAGCGCGCATGCGTGCTCTCCGCGGGCAGGTGACGTCATTCAGTGAGCTCAGCGCGCATGCGTGCTCTCCGCCGGCAGGTGACCGCAGCGAGCGGCGGGAAGCCGTGCGCATGCGCAGTTTCTCCGGCAGGCGGCTGCACTCTCCGCGCCGCTCAGCAAGAGGCGGCAGCCACTCAAAATCCCCAAATCTCCGTGTTCGGGCTCGTTCCAGCGACAGAAACAGCCGGACGCGGGGAGATCTCTGCCTCCTCGTGTACGTCACCTCTTCTGACACCTTCAAGCCGCATTCAACTTATATTTGTATTTGAAAGCCCTCTAATTCTAAATTCGGGATTTCTTATATTCTGAAGTCCTGTATTTGCTATAGCAGATACGTGGGGTTATTTTAAAGTCAATTTTTAAATAAACTACCATTGTCTGTCAATAGATATAAAAATGAAAAACTCTGCAGTTCCAGTATTTGACACACACGCACACCCTCCCTATGAATTTTCAGGCATTTTGTGGCCCTTTTCGGGGAGCCCCAGCTGACCGCCCATCGCTCCCCGGCGACATTGGGATGCCCCGAATGACGTCACCAACCCCTCAGACTCAAACTCCCGGCAGCCACCGCGCGCCCCCCGCTGTGCACTTCCTGTCCGTTACGTCATCTCAGTGCGCCGCGCGCGGGCAGTGCCGCCGTCATGGTGCAGCTCGGTGAGTGCGGCTCGGCTCGGCTCGGCTCGGCTCGGCCGGGCCGTGACGTGACCACCCCGCGCTTTCTCCGCAGGGAGCCGCCTCCTGAGGGGCTACCGCGGCGGCCACGTCGTCATCCGCTTCGCGCTCGGGGGCTGCACCAACCGGCCGTTCTTCCGCATCGTGGCGGCCAACAGCAGGCGCGCCCGCGACGGGAAGTACCTGGAGCAGCTCGGCTGCCTTGACCCGCTGCCCAACGCGCACGGCGAGAAGGTGGCGGGGCTCAACCTGGAGCGGCTGCGGTACTGGCTGGGCTGCGGCGCGCAGCTCTCCCGGCCCGCCGAGAAGCTCCTGGGTAAGCCTGGGAGGGCACGGGGACGGGGAACGGGGGGCCCGGTTCGCTCCCGCTCTCACCGCGTCTCACCGGGCAGGGCTGGCGGGGTTCCTGCCGCTCCACCCCATGACGGTGACCGGCGCCGAGAGGCTGCGCCGGCGACGACAGCGCGAGCAGCAGCCCGAGGCTGCCCCTGCGGACGGCTCAGCCCAGCCCGGCACCGCGCCCTGACACCGGGAGGGTCTCGGGCTGCACCGGGACTGCACCGGCCCGCGGACTCCTGCCCTGTCAGTGCATCTGACCCCATTAAAACGTTACCTCTACACCGTCCGTCTGCTGCTTTCTCCAGAGTCTTCTCAATCAAAGTTCACTGTTGCCAAATTTAGTGGATGAAAGAGGTTTTGGGGCTCTAGTGCAGTGCAGGACCGTTCCAGAGGAATATACAACGCTTCCTAGGCGTGCCACAGGCTCCAGGTGCTCTGCCTGCAGTAGTGGCATGTCCTGTACCAGCTGCCCTTGGCCTGCTCCCCTTGTCAAGTGTTTTGAGTCCTGGCTGGGATTTACTGTAACAGCACAGTCAGAGGTTCAGGGGAGGCCTGGCACAGACAAATGCCAATGGAAGTGCAGCTGGTTTTCTGTTTACTTTCTTCAGAGAGGTTCTGGGCCTATTTGTTCATTTAAAAGCAAAAGAGAAATATTTCAGTCTCATGTAAAAAGGAGCTGAGGAAGTGAGCTACAAGTCCTATTATTTAATTACATATTTGACCCTGCTCCAAGAGACAAGAAACCCATCAAAGTCTCTCTCCTACTTCAGGTGCACCCTAAGCTTTTTGGGCTTCCTTTGCTGCAACTCTTAGATGATTCTACAAATACCAGGGAAGACAAGTTTCCAATGTTGCATCTCTATAAAGCTGGTAGTGTAACCAGTCCAGCAGAGGATGAGTTGACAAAATATTTTAAGAAAAGGGCTTGGCTTGCTCTCACAATACTGAGAAAGAGTGGTTTTATTTCTGCTCATGGGTGAAAGATTAGGTGAATAAACAGCTGTTCTTGGAAGTGACTGAGGCTATGAAAAGTTGTGTTGCTTTTCTCTTACACCTCCCTTCTGTGCATTTGATATGTTCAGCATCACATTTTCTATAAAATGGTAAGTGCACTCTGGTGCACTGGCTTCCAGGAAATTTCCCTCTAGATCTCCTTTTCTTGCTCCAAGGGGAAAGTTTGCATCAGCAGTGTTTTTCTTACCATAATCCAAAGGTACCACACAGCTTTTCCTTTCTGGAGCTTTCTGCTTTGAACACAGGGTCTGTCTGTAATGTTTCTTTTATGACACTTCTGTGGAGCCCTGGCTTTTGGCCCAATTTAAAAAATGCAAACAAACAAAACCAAAACAAACCCCACATAACACCCCAGCCTTACTTTGTTATTAAATAAAGCATCCCACAGTTATCCACAAGGCAGTAAAATAATTGTTTTCATGCCCTTTCCCATACTAAGAGCTCTGGGGCTGCCTGCAGTGCAGGAGGTGAGGGACTATTGGTATCACACACTAATTTTGCATGGTACAGTGGGAACAGGAGGTAAATGAAAGAAGTTCTAAGAGAAAAGTCTGGAAGTGCCTCAGCTAACTCCCTCTTCATTGTCCATGGAATCACTGGGCCTGTTTCTTCTTATTGACCAAATTAATAGCTTTTTCTAGATGTATAAACTCTTCCATGTAGGTCAGAAGAACAGTTTGTGCAGCAATGCAGAGCCCCTGGGCCACCAACCCCAGCCTGCTGTGGAAGCAGTGGGGCTCTGTGCACAGATACACAGTACTGTGTACCAGGACAGGAAAGCTCAAGCTCTAAAAAAGAATAAAAATAGGTATGCTGGGCATATAAAGCATAATTCTCAGCTGCTGTGATGCTGACAGCAGATGAAGGCTGAGAACAAATTACAGTGAATATTTCTAGTACCTTGGGAACAGTGAGAAGTGCAGGGCTGGGAAAAACAATGTGTCTGAGGCCTCCTGGAATTTGGTAGAGAAAAAGAATTGTAGGTACTTATGAGCACTGAATGCCATTTACACTTTGGACTGAACCTGCCTTTCAAAAGATCATCTGATACTTTTCTCTGGAGCTGTGAAGAGCCCCTGTTGTTTAAGGGGGCTGTGGGTAATAATGGAGTGTATAGGATGTAGGTTTGAGGGCGTGTTGCTGTAAACACTTCACTGAATACTCCACAGCAAGAGCTTGGGAAAAGGAGCAAACATTTGCCTTTCTTGGCAGGAAGAAGCATTGTTCCAACTCAGCTGTATTCCATCCCCTCTTCCCCAAAGTGTTGTGTGGGCTAAAAAAAAATAACTGTAGTAAATCAAAAATAAATGAAAGGAATAGGCATAAAGCAGAAGCACAGTAGGGGATCATTAGGCTGGCACACAGCAAAAGCCAGGCTTGAAGAAAGCTATGGGTGAAGCTCAAACCTCCAGCACAGTAATTCTTCACAGCACTGACAAGAATACTGTTACATTCCTCATGTTTAAGTAGCTCTAAGTAGTTTAAGCTTGGTTAACGCCGTACTCACACAACCCAAAATCTTCATTTCTGCTCTGATGCTGTGATTTCCTCTGCTGGCTGTTCCACTGGCTATTGCAACAAGATTTGTTATCCTTTTCTGAGAGAAAGCTATCCCTGGATCCTAGAAGCAAGAACAAAACAAACAAACAAGCTTATGTACATGGCTGATAATGCATCACCCCCACTGCAGACTCCCCAGCCTGCAGACTGCTACTCTGGGTGTATCTTACATCTGAATTCATCTCATTAACATTCCTCATTGCCTACTTTCTTCCTGCTCCCTGGACTTCCATGTTCAACACAGGATGAAGCAACCTCTCCTTTGTTTACTGTTAACCCTCTTTGGGGCTTGGACTGTGCTGTTGCCTTACAGATCTAAAAAGAATCTGGCCACCACTGTGACTGGGGGCATAAGGCAGCAAGCTGCCATCACCCAAAATTCTCATCATTCCATGCATTTACCATTTCTGCACAGGATATATGAGAGAGAGTACTGACAAAGCTTTTAACATTAAAAACTTCTTGTACAGCATAGGACATTGTCTCCCCAGAACCTTCAAATACAGCAAGGACTGCAATTCCAATTAAGGGTTCTGGTAAAACACCTCCAGCTTGTCCCAGTGCTGCTGCCCTGCAGGTTTTGCTGCTGTCTTGCAGTTTGAAATTTGTCAACTGGCCCTGCTACAGGAGCAGCAGTGATGGAAAGTTGCTGCAGGCATTTTTCCAGTGAATATCCACAAAAACCTTCCTTGCAGAAAAGCTGGGCTAAATGAACAATTATGAAATAACAACCACAGGTTTGGAAAATGTCTATTTAGATAAACAGATGCTGGAGATTTGCTTTGGCATTTCAGCCCTTGGTACTCAAAGAATTTTCAAGATGTGTATTGGACTTGTGCAGTCCATTGGGTGTTGTTATGATAATGGCATCTAAAAGTTTCTCCTCTCTCCTGAGGCTGTCTTCCAGTCTGAGTGAGGGAGAACACACATTAAGAAAGCTACCTTTTACACAAATTCTTTTTTTAATGAAGTGTATCTCCTGTAGAGTGCAAGATGCTTAATTACTCATTTGTAGAAAATAAATTGACCAGAGAACTCCTTTAAATACTTCCCAATATGGTTTATACATACATAGATACATATTGTATTTTTATATATAAATTTTATTATCTTTGATTCAAGAAAAGATTTATTTTTCCAACCAAAGAACAGCAGTTCTGAAATTGTGAGGTTGTCTTTCTGAGTGACACAGCAGAGGCTGAGGGAGCTGCAGACATGCTGAAATGGTTACAGGTTGCTTAATTACAAACATGTGAAAACCAGTTAGGTCTTTTCTCCATCTCTCTCCCCATTTTCCCTGCTTCTGTACACGTGTAATAAATACATTTACAAACATCCACAAATAATTGCCATGAAGTAACCTTTAATGATAAGGACTTAATCAAAATTAACCTTTAGGCATCACTGAAAAACAGCACAGCATAAAATCATTTTCCTGCCTAAACTCATGCATCTTTTTTTTTAATCAGTAACTTGCAAATTTAGACAGAATATTTGACACCTTTGGATTCCAGAAGGGAAACATCACGTTGCAGTTCACAGTCCACCAGTGACCATATACAGTAATTTCTGTAAAATACAAAAAGTCTGACAAAGGAAGAGAATAAGCAAGTAAGCAATGCCTCTTTTTAAAGTTATTTCTAAGGATTTGGTGCAGCTTCCAACTGTGCATGATGGTGACAGGCTCTGTTGTTGTTTTTTCCAGAAACCATTAGTATTGCTCAAAGCCCCAAATTAACACACACTGATGTTGACTTAAAAATACTGTGTATGTACCACTACATAAATACATATGCAAAATAAAGTCCATATCCCATAAAGTAGAAAAATGTAATATAGAGTCTATTGGGCAAGGCATACAGGCATACAATTTTATAACTACATAAATGTAGTTGATATTATTTACAGATGGAAATGGAGACAAACATTATCATCAAATACATTGATTTTATGATTTTTTTGAAGATTTTCACTTGGAACAAAATGATCTGCAACTCCAGCTACCTGGAAAAGTAAAGTGCTCACAATCCATTTAGTGCAATAATGCTGGCTACAAAACTTAAAGAGGAGAAAAAAACAATTAAGAACTAATACCACATTAGCTAGTGGAACCAAACAAAAAATAAGTTTTGAGTTTAAAAGTTTGAGAAGATACAGAAGAGAAATTAAGATAACAAAGCAGACTAACAAGAAAATAATTCTTCAAAGTCAAGTCTAGATTGTCAGAAATTAGAAGTGCCAAATGTTGTTTCTCATGGTATTTTGTCCCAGCTTTATCCTGAACATTCTTGGAGACAGCTGTCCCATAATCAAGGAAATGGCACAGACATTCCTGCACATATGACACCATGTAAGCCCAAAGAAAGAAATGAAAGATGAATGTACTCATCAGTCTGACAGCTGACAGTCCTTTGTCTCTCAGTGCTTGACTTCATAATTTCAGCAGTATTCCTTTGTTTAAGTCAGTACTGAGTAGTATGAAACTTGCTTCTAAAATATAATAATTGGGAGCAGATGATAAAAATGAGGGGTTCTTACAAGTTATGTTTTCAGCACTGGATTACAGCAAGCCACAACAACTAAAGATTATACATATTATTTCACCTTGGCATCATAGATCAGAATAAACTTAGGTGAACAGTGAAGTACAACCCATTTAAACGGAGTGACTCTCCAGAGAAAACCATTCTTCTGGATCTGGACCAAATATAATCTCTACAGGGATGCCATGCACAGCACAAGTGAACACCAAAATGCCCACCAGTCTTGGTGAAATTTGGCTGCCTACCCAAATACAGAGGCAGGATGACAGGGGCTTTAGAAAGAGTTTTATTAATGATTTTAAATTAACTCCTGACCTTAACTAGAACTTGTAAAAATTCTCACACACCACCTTCTAAAATCAGAGTAATTAAGAAATCTCTCAGATAATGAAACCCAATGCCCTTTTACTGGTTTCACTGAGATGTGGAAGATGCAGCTCTAATTGATAAGCACTTAGTCACTGATCCCCAGACTTCAGAATGTCCTATGGTAAAATTGTATAAACAAGAATGATGTGATGCAGGCTTACATACATTTTTCTAATGAGTAAAGTTCTTCAGAATAAACTTCTGCCCAAGGGAGAATGATGGGAAAAGACCTTTCTCCCCAAAACTGGGTTGTGGACAACTGCTAAATTGGATTATGGACAAATCCTCCTGCTAAGTCATCACAAATGCCTGTAGTCTTAATTAAACTGTAATGAGGAAGGAAATACTCAAGTATTGGCAAACATCACCAGGGACCACAGGCAGGACCTCCAGAGTGGGGTGTGGGAGCCAGGCCACAGAGCTTTCAGCCCACAGGGGTGTCTTGTAGCAGCTCTGCTAGTGGGAGCTCTGTGCACCCAGAAGCCCATGGCACTTAGCAGAGGATTTACACCACCCAAGCAAGACCAGCTGCTCTCAGCCTACCCAGAGTTTTGAAAAGCACCCTCCAGAGCCAGGCCTTCCGTGGGCAGAGGCTGTAGGATGGACCTACCGCTCCCAAAGGCCTCACAGGAATCACCACTGCCCTTGGCAACCAAGGCTGCTCTGCCTGGCCAGGAGGTGGCACCTTCTGCCCCCAAACTGGCACGTCACCACTCCCACGGTGGCAGTCTCTGCAGCAGTGCGTGCAGCCCAGCAGCTCACTGCCACTCGAGAGAGTGAGGTTGTCCTGCCCAGGCACCAGACTTTGAGGTCTCCTGCCTCATGCTGGACAATGCCAGTCATGCCCCGGGATGACAGCACCACGAGGCAGCTGCAGGGAACGGCCCCACCACTTCCTGCTGCTGTGGCCCCAGGGACACAGCCAGGCCTCTGCCACCTCAGGGGAAGGACGAGCAGTGCCAGGCGCCACTGACTCACCCCTCTCCTTCCCACAGGCAGGGGAAAGCTCAGCAAAGCCAGTACAGACCTTTCTTTCTGTTTGCCAAGCCCACTGCTGCCGTCCCAGGGGTGCACAGCCCGTCCTGTCGCGGCAGGGAGGCCAAGGGTGACACAATGAGGCAGCAGAGGCTGTGGCAGCTTCTCCCGTTTATTCGTTCCGCGCACGGGGCAGGAGCGGACGCTGCTCCTCGGAGGGTGGCAGCTCCTCGGGGGGCAGCAGCTCGTAGGTGACGCAGAGGGAGGAGAAGAGGCAGCCCAGGAAGGACATCAGGCTGGAGAAGTACATGGCACTGCTGGCGCTGCCCACGGCCGCCGTCAGCGGCCCCATGGCCAGGGCCACGAGGATCTGCGCCAGGAAGTACTGGCAGCTCAGCAGGGAGATGTCAACGCCCATCCCACGCCGCGTGCCCTCCGCCTGCGAGCCCACGAACTGCGGGGACACAGCCACAGAGTAAGGGGGTGTCCCGGGGGCTCCTGTCCCCTCCCCAGCCCGGGGCTCACCTCTCGGCTCTGGTAGTAGTCGCAGAGCAGGGAGTAGGGCAGCGTGCAGAGCGTGGCGAACAGAATGCCGTAGGTAGCGCACAGGGACAGCAGCACGTAGACATTCCTGGAGAGCGTGGCCAGGCCCGTGCCCAGCCCAAAGGCCAAATATGCCACAAAGTACAGTGTCCGTGTGCTAAAGCGCTCCTCCAGCTTCTCCAGCACGGCTGCAAGAAAACGGTACAGCTTTCGGGGTGAACTGCAGCCCTCCCCACTGCCACCCCTCAGTGCGGCTGAGGGGCCCCCTGTGGTTAGGCAGCCACATCTCAGTGGCAGCCGCTAGACCTCTGAGGAATTGGTGGCTTGCACCTGAGTGCCAAGGACTCCTTCCAAATCTGGCTGCCAAGATGCAGCATTGCTGCCCTATCTGCACAAAGGACATGGCAGAGCTGGAGCCTGGCAGTGTCCCTGTCCCTGAAGGGTAAATGGGAACTGGTGGGGTGGGAAGGCAGAGGCATGACACACATGATAAAGTGCTGGGGTGGCACATGACACCTGAGTACTCTGCCTGGGACACACAGGCACTGGGTGGTGCTACACCACAATTGTGTAGCCTATGGTGACTGCACGTATGTCTGCATTCAATGTACACTGAAAATGCCACCTGTGAAAGGAACCACATCCTAAGAGAGATGTGTTTTCACTGGATTGCTGACCTCACCTGCTGTCAGTGCAGGCCCAGCTATGTAGCAGAGGTAACAGGGTGAAAAAGAACACTCTGCTACAGCACTTGTGCCATGTGGTAGGCTGCCTGCACCATAAACACTGGCCTACTTGTTGCAGAAACACCACTTCCAAGAAATGTATCTTTTCCCAAAGCAGTAGTTAAGAAGGCTGTACCAAGTACCTGAATAGAAAGCAGCACTGAATGCATAGATGCACATTCCCCAGCAGCCCATGGTGACCCCAGTGTTGTACTTCTGATACTCATCTGAGTTGTGAGGTGCTTTTGGGTTCCCTTGGAACACTACTTCTCCCATGAAGTCAGTATAGAAGAGCAACATCCCCTCAAATGAAAGCCAACCTGAAAGAAGCGAGAAGTAACCTATTAGGATTCCAGAATATCTGTTTCCCCTTGTAAGCTTACATAGATGTTATCAGCTATATTACAAATCACACCCTAGGACAGGTTGTACAACCTGAGTGTTACATAATATCCAGCCACATTTATCTGAGACCGCTGCTCCCTGTGCATAATGCTGCAATGTTTGTTAAAGACATTCAGGCTCTTAAAGACCAAGATTTACCATTTGAATTCCTAAGTGGAAACCTCTAGGCTGACTAAAGGCCACAAAATACTGGTTTAGCAAGAGAGAAAAATAGATGACAGCAGTCTGAGCTGTCTTCAGGTTCTGACAGGACACAGTGCTCAGTTTAACAGAGTGGCTCATCCCATAGTAATTTCAGGTTGCTGTTATCCTCCCACATAGGACTGGAAAGAGTGCTTCTTATGTCATGGTTGCAGCCTCCAGAGTGCCTCTGACACAGTTAAAAACTCTGCTCGCAAATTGGCACCAAGGCCATTGATGCAGGCAATCCCTTAATTCCTTTCACAGCCAATGAGTATTAATTACCTGGTCCCTTCTGTCCAACTTTGTGTAAACTGGAATGACTGCGAGCGCTTCCTAAACACCAGTCACACATTGGTTAAGAGTAAAGGTAACACTGTACTGGTTACAGGCACTCCTGCAATGCCTCACTCCACACCTCCTCTTGGCCTGTTCTGGGACCCCTGTACATGAGCAGTCACAGGGAGGAAAGTAAATTTCCATGCTTACACCCTGAGACAGGTCTCAGGGTGTAAGCATGGAAATCCAACTAATCTCATCTTTCTGTTTGGTGTGAACATTCCCCTTAAGACATGCTGATTTAGGCTGTTGTTGTTGTTCCCTTTCTAGGAACACAGGCTTTACTGCTTTGCTGGAGTGTTTTTGGGTTCTAAGTGTTCTAAGAAGGTACCTCATTGGTATCTATATGGAAGAAATCAAGTTGTCTCTAGCAGCCATTGCAGCAATAGATAAAATACTGAGAAAGGTTCACCAGAGGTAGAGTCCTTCCTGGTGAAGGCAAGAGGGTGCTTTGGGAGTACCTAGGAAGTGGTTGATGCAGAGGTTCCGGAGAGCCTTGGGCATGTGGCAGATGGTAGAGCAAAGCAGCTTCACAGACAGGGGCTGCTCCGAGGTCTCACTCGATTCATTCAGCTCGCTCTCATACTTCACACCATTCAGCAGGATATTAGCAACCTGCACCATAAGAACTGCCAGGTCAACAGGCACAGTAAGGGAAACACAAACATCTTTTAAGCAGATGTATGCAATATTGCACACCTATCTGATCATCTGAAAGTTAAACTTTGCTGCTGGAGTTTGTTGATTGGGAGATTAAGAAGTGTATTAGACTGGAACAAGTGACAAATGGCAGCAAGGCACTGTAGCTTTCAGTATGCTTGAACCAGTTCTCTTCCCTTTTCTAGGGTACTTGGTAACCACATTCAGATGCACAGACACAATGGGAATGCATAAATTCCATTGCTTTTATAGGAGCTGTACCCACTTTCAGGTGAATGTGGATCCTGAAGTTTTAGAGACACTGAGGAAGAAGAGGATGAGTTGAATTGAAACACATTATCATTGCTTGCTAACCTCAACCCTCAACCTCAGTGTGTTCAGTCTGTAAAATCCTGGCCCTAACAAAGTCTGTTCTCACAAACTGGGTCAAAGTACAGCGACAACAAACAAAACAAACAAAAAAACACCACCCCCAAATAATTAAAATAAAATAAAAAATCCCCAAACCAAACCAAACCAAACCAAACCAAACCAAACCAAACCAAACCAAACCAAACCAAACCAAACCAAAAAATAACAGAGGACCGTTTACCTCATCCCAGATCATAAAAAAATGGGCCAGCATGCAGAGGTCTCAGACATTCCAAGTTATCACCAACAGTGGGAGGTGAGGTCAGAGTCTTATCCCTCAGTAAGGGAAAGCTCACCTCCCTGATGGAGCCAGATGTAATGACTGCCATAAGGAGAAGCTCATGGGAGAATCCTATCCCTGGCCCTATTTTGCAGGTCTTTCTGTGGAAAGGGAAGATACAGGCTCAATAAAAATATGACCTTTTCTCTCATGTGGTAGCTCCCTTGGTAGTGAAGCAGGACTAAAAATACTGACCTAACACTCACAAGTGGCCCAGTTAAGAGTGGGACATTCCCATTTCTACCATCTTAACAAAGGCAGCTGACAGACTGTCAGCCATAATTCACACTCTACCCACTACTTTACTGGTAGAGTCATAGCAGGTGTGCTGTTCCTATAATGACTTTTATGAGGAAGCTGTCACAAGAGTCTTTAATGAATAATTTGTGCACCACACATTTAAACTCTATGAAGAGATTAATAACACTCATGTTTACATGGTCTTCTCATTGATTTCCTGCTCTTACCTGTTGGCTGAAGGTTACATTTCTTCTTCTGTTATTCTCTGGGCAGTGTCCTGTTACAGCATCTGGAATGGCCAAGGTCTGAGGTCTTTTCAAGATCCCTGATGACCGTGGCTTTATTGCATCCAGTGATCCCACTCTCAGCACATCACTATCAGGCCCTGATGTTAAGCTGCTCTCCCCTTGCTCCAGAATTCCATTTGATCCATGGTAACAGCCATCAGGCACCCGAGGAAAGCTGACACTGACAGGCTGCCTGGACAAACTAGCTGGAAGTGTCATGTAACTATTATGCCCGCCTGTAAAACAGTCTATAAGCACACTGTCAATATTGGAAGTCCCAAAGGATGATGCAAACTCATTAATTCCCGTCAAAGAATTGTCTCTGCTGATAAAACTCCCGTATTTTGGCGTGAGTGGGCTCATGGGGGAAACAGGACTCGTAAAACTTTCATGTAAGTGAGCTGAGTTATGAGAAGCAGAGTTTTCATTTACACTGTCCTCAAAGAAGAAAGGTGGAGAAGGAGGGAGAGGAAGACTTGGACTTTTCATCACCTTTTTCTTCCTGTTAGAGGACTTTAATGGTCTCTCTGGAATGCTAACTAGAGTCAGCACAGTAGCAATAGTCAGTACAACTGAGGTGAAGACATAGATGACACGAAGTTGCCCTCCTACAGCTTTTCCAAAACTGGTTTTATCCCAGTGTATTCCTCCAACAACATAACCAAAGCCACCTCCAAGACCTGGTGGAAAAACAGAGCTAAGATTATCTTCCCTATGCAGTCCCACAAGTCAGTAGCAGCACAGCATAACTTGTCTAATGAATCATGAGAAAAATCTGACATTTCTGTTTTACCATTTGATCCCTTTTCACTTCAAATGCACTAATTAACACAGCTGTTCCACAAGGACAGTCTGGATGTACCAACATGGTACAGAAAGAGGGAGAAAGTGCTGTGAAAGTGATGATACAAATAATTAAAAATTTTATCTTTTCTTTGCCAAGAACAAAACACCTTACCTTTAGCTATTTCAGTCCGTAAACAGAAGTGTCCACCAGCCTTGTGACAAGGCTCTGCAATCATTCAGCTAAGACTGTTTTCCTGAAAGTGAAAATCCATTTTCCTCATATGAGGAATGCAGATCTAACTAAGACAGATCCAATCACTTCAGAAGCGTAGCAAGCTCATTACTCAGCATTGTGTTGACAGTGCACAAAACTCTGCCTCTGTGTTACTACTGATGAACAGGGAAGTTTTGAGAGCACCTCTCTCTCGCCATTCACATGGTGGAAGTCTTACAACATCTCCTTTCTTACTCACAAACACATTCAAGAGTGTGGAATAGTCTCCTACAACAGGGCTGCACAGCGATTGAAGATGACAGCAGTGAGGGATCAAGAGCACCCAGTATGCACTTTCACCTCCAACAGAGCAACTACTGGATACATATTCCACACCTGCAGGAAGCCAAACCTCCTCCCTCAAGGGATTTGTTTCCATAAGTCTTACAAAATATGTGAGGGACCTTCAGATGAACAGCCCAAGACTGTATCTTGAGTTGAGGTAGTCTGCCTCAGTCATTATACTTTATATTCAGGATATATACATTATATTCAGGAAAAGACCAGCATTTACACTCTGCTTTCTCACAGCAGGGCTTGTTTACTCAGGGTTCACTTCTCCCAGGAAGCACCAAGAAGACATACCTGCTAACAAAGCATGGATGTTGAGGCCCCTGTCTTGATCCACTGGGCTGCACACATCCATCATATAGGCATGACTGGGATTGTCTGCTGAATCTGCACTGAAGTCCATGAGGACAACACCACAGACTGTAAGGATGATACCCCATTTGTGGTTATTCTCTGTGTCAGACAAGGCACTCCCTATATCTTTGCCATTCAGCATAAGTGAGAGCCCAAGGAGTGCTCCTAGGAACAAAACCAAAACAAAATCAGTCACTATTTGTAAGCAAGCCTGCAGAGCTCCAGACTCCAGAAGCATTATTTTACCTGCACAACCTTGCAACAAGAACTACTGCTCTTGTTCATATCAATGCAGCCTAGGAAATTAGTGTGGCTTATAGGATACACATAATCCTGTTCCACTATTCGAGCTTAATAAATGTGTAGAGTTTACTTTGGCCAAAACCATCCCCATTCTTGACCCTCAAAACATCCTTTCAGACTCTGGGAAGCTTCTGTGTGTGGATGTCCAGCTGCCAAAGCATCAGCTCAGTGTCACTTACCATCTTCTTCAGAGCCACAACACCCAACACCTCAGGAGCACTTTGTTCAGCTTAGTGCCACAAGGGATGTCACAGAAGAGAGATGCACAACGTTTTTAAGTGTTATGCCCATCATTTCTAAAAGACACACCTACTGCTAAAACCAGAATGAAAGGTCTTCTCCTCCCAAATCTTGATGTGCATCTGTCACTCCAGGCTCCCAGCAAAGGCTGTAGCAAAAACCCTAGAAAAAAAAAAATCACCAATGAAGAGGATTTTTCTACAAGTCTGTCTCACAGAGGAGTTAAAACAGGCATGCCATAAAAGGCAGTTAAGGCAGGACACCACAGTGCAGTGACACCCCCAGTCAGCACTGGTCACCCAGGAGCACACACTGCACACTGCCTGGCACTGCCCAGGACAGGGACTGAGTAACACAATGTGCTGCTGCTCACTGCTGAGCACTTCACTCTGCATCTGTAACAGAGTTTGACACCAGGTGAAGAGTCAGAGTACAAGTTACACATTCTTAAGCACTCTGTTCCTTACAAGCTATTTCATTTATCCCATATAAGATGTGAGATCCCCTGCAGGATTAGCTTGGAAAACAGCAGGAAGCAAATAAACAAGTAGGAAAAGTGCCTGTAATTAATTTGTGCCAGCCCATTAGGAGGGGCCTATCTCTTCTTCTGAAGCACATGTTGTGAGTACAAGAACAGGCAGAACAAAATTTTCCAAGTGGCATCCATAGTAATGGATACACTCCCAGCCCTCCTCTGTGCTAAGGCAAGTAAATCAACACCTGTATCATCAGTGGTTGATGGTCTTTCATCATAGGAACACCCCATTTGTTTCAGAAAGTTAAACAGTAGAAGGCAATCCCACTCTTCTTTTTTTCACACACAGTTGAAAACTGTCTCTATGCTTTTTTTCATGGTGACATAAACGGATACACCAATCTTCTTATGCTTGTTTTGAAATACAGGAACAGAGCAACCAAAGCTTACCCTCACAAAAGTTTTAAGAGAAGCTATTAAAAGAACAGATATTTTGAGTACATTGGTCTTATTTCAAGGCAGGGCACATCAAGATTTATCCTCCTATTTGTTTGTCTAAAATTATGGTTAGTACATCTTGAGAGAATATACTCATGAGCTGAGGTACTGCAAACAAAAAAAAGCCACAAAAAAAACCCCATAAGAGATAAAATAAGAGGGAAGAAATAGCATCAAGAAAAATTACCTAATATAGGGCTGATGAACCACACCATTCCATACAGTTGGTCTGGAAGCCCCATCTGGAGCAGCACAGGCGTGACATAGGCTGTTTCCATGGCATAGCTGAATTCAAGCCCAAAGAGAATGCACCCATTGAAAAGGAGTTCCAAAAAAGACCTCTGAGGCTGGAGATCCCCAAAGTCAACCAGATCAATAGGACACGGAGTATTTGGTGGTGGTGGCGGCGAGGGCCGGATGTGTTTTCTCCTTTTCGGGTGTCTCTTGAAGTTGTTGGCCCGGTGACTTATGTGCCGTGTGGGCAGCCCAGAATAGCCTGGAACTGGTGACCTCCACACCTCCTGAGAAGCCACACCTGACAAGAGTGCAGCATCGCTCACAGGGCTTGGTGCAGATGGTGGAATCATCATGGTCTAGAAGACAAATAGCTCAGAACAAAATGGTTGAGGTAAGAAAAATTTTGTTTAATTTTTTTTACTGAAGTTCAAGTAATTTCTCGACATTTCACATATGAAGTGTGGTCTTTGTGTTTGTTACAACCCCTTCTTTCCATCTCTTGATGGAAGGCATTTGTGTTTTATGGGCACACCTGCACCTTTGCACAAATGAGACAACAGAGATACTGTCTAGGTTACCTGAGTATTTGCCTAGCATCACAGGGGATTGAGATTGAAATATTTAAAACAATTAACAGTCACAGATGTCACACTTCCCAGAAGTTCCCAATGGGTCAGCAAAGGGTTTATATTTATGTAGAATTCACTTGAGTTAAACTCACTCGAGCTAAAAAAAATAAATCACAGTCTCAGCATATGTTTACAATAATGCAAAGCTGTGGACTGGCAGCAGATTCCAGACCCCTGCTGCAACATGAAATCACTTTGGCAAAAAATCCTTTTGGTACTGATCCTACCACTACTGCTGCCTGTGCTGAGGCCAAGGCTTAATGCAACACCTTTTCTCAATAACCAAGTTTAGTTTTATTCCTATTGCCACTCCTGAATTCAGCAGAAATATCCCCACTGCAAGGACAGGGTCTGATCCTTAGGGACTGAATCATGAGAAGAAGATACATACCCCAAAAGCCACCCTCAGAACTGCTACTCCTCTTTCAGTGCTTAATGGTACCCAAGTGCTGAATAGGCTCCTTGGATCTCATCAGAATCACTCCTGTAGCCAAAGTGTTCACAGTGTGGTGGGTAAAACAGCCAAATGGTTTCCAAAATAGCACATCAGATAGATGCCAACAGATCTGCTGCATAAACGAACCACATGTGATTTCTTGATTCTTTTTGCCAGAAATGGAAACAGCTCATGAGTGAAGTCTGACTTTTTCTATATGCCTCCTTGCCCACAGACCAAAGCTGTTCCTATACAAGAACAGCTCCACATCACCCCATCCCTCTTCAGAAAACCCTCACAACTGCACACTCATGCAACAAGTCTCTTTAATTTTTTTCTTAAAGTTCCCCTGGGGAAAAAACTCCCAGCTCTTCTACTCTTTGGCTGCACAGCACTCCCCTAAATCTCATGTTTTCTGCTTCTTTGTCTGGGGCATTCCATACACTGGTCTTCCTTCCTGTAGCCCTTAGTCTAGACAAAGCCACAATTTGCTACATATCCCCAACCACTACCAAAAGCAGAACTCCATAAGGCCATGTATACCATCACGCTAACCCAAGCATTGTTAAGCATGGTGGATGATGCCTACACAGACCAATCCCCAGCTCTGTGCAGGGATCCAGAGACACTGCACAATGCAAAACTGACTGCCAAACACCTCACAAAGACTGCAGCTGGAGTAACTTTGAGTGCATTTGAGGGCCAAGGAGGATAAGGAAGAATGAGAGTGAGAAAACATCTATTGAAATACTGCTAACGTTATATCAAGGGTTCCCTTAAGACTGCTTCTCCTGAGACCAAGGTGTATATCACACAAGAGAAAAGCAATTCATAATCTCAGCTGCACATCTTGACAACCCTCACCTCACACAGCACCAACAGCAAGCTGCATCTTGCTAGGTAAGTTCATTAGCCACAAAGTCCCATAAAAGGACCAGCAAGAAAGAGTACAGAGACTTTGTGAAGATATCTGCACCAGCGTTCCCCTTAACATTTTTTCTGCAAATTACTGAAAACTTCTTATGACCTTTGTATCTCACAAGCAGAGTACTTACTTTGTAGAGTACCTTTATCAGCCTCGAGGACAAAGTAATTTCCTCACAATGAGAATTTATTAAAAATAAGGAGATACCTGAAAGAAGACATAATGAAAACCCAATCAGATTCATGCCAGTTCCTTTAACAACCCTTTCACAAAGCCATGACAATGAAGAGAAACTAGCAGCCCCCTTCACTACTATTATACCTTGCCATTTGCACAGATGATGTTATCTCATCTCCATCTATTAATTTCATTCTAGATCCTCCTTTATCTTCCTGCTCTTTACTGTGTATTGCAAAGCAATTGCATTCCAAATCATAAGTGGCAACGTTTCAGTGATATAAGGAAAGAACCCCTATGCATGACTCAAAAATACACGTGGTGACTTGCAATTACTTGAAATGAAAGGCTATCATTGACAGCATGCCACTGGTCCAGCAGAAAACCACTGTAAAACTATGAACTGAGCCTATACCCTTAATCCCCATTTTCCTCAACTTACTGGTTGTTCACAGGAAGACATCTCAAACCTGCCCTCGGGTAAATCTAGGTGGTGATCAAAACAGCGGCAAGGCAGGAAACCTCTCCCTCAGCGAGGCTGCTAGCCCCCAGTGTCAATAGCTATCTGGGATTTTTGGCACTCGATGTCTGTTATACCAACTGCACATCACAATCCGGAAGGCGATGCTGGCTCTGCCGGCTGCCATCCGCACAAACGTGTGTGCACAGGCAATGTGCTTGGCAGCCAGGGTCACCTGCCCTCGGCGCTCCTCCTGAGCACCGCCACATCGAAAATGAGTCTTTACTTTTCTGCCGGAATCTGGTTCCAATTTTTCTGCGTCGGGTACCGCGAGCTCCAAAAACCCTGCCGGGGAAGGCAGGCCCTGACCCTGGTGCTGACCCGGCCGCCGCCTGCCCATCCTTTGTGCCGGCCGGGCAGGAGCCGCGCCGGTGGCGCCGCGCCCCCGCCCCCTCACGGCCCCTCACGGCTCCTCACGGCCCCTCAGGGCCCCGGGCCTCGCGTCCGCCCCGGCCGCCAGCGCGCAGCGACCCCCGCGCTCCCGGCCCCGCCGCCTCACCTGCCCGGCCCGGCCCGGCCCGGCCCGGCCCGCACTGCGCCGCGCCGTGACGCCAGCGGCTCCGCCCCGCCAGCCGCGGGAGGCTCCCGGCCGCTCTGCCCCCGCCCGCCGCCCCCGGCCCGGCACCGCCTCCCCGGAGAGCCCCCGAGGCTGCGGCGGCGCCGGCAGGAGCCGGGTCGGGGAAATCGCCCCCGGTTCACGGCAGCACTCACCGCCCGCCGGGCTCGGTGCAGCAGCGCTCGCTGCAGCCGCTCCCGCCCCGGACAGATGCGGCTGCCGGGCCCTCGTTCCCAAATTGGCACTGATGAGGCGGATCGTGATAGGATTTTTAGCGGGTGCAGAGATATTTTTTGATAGGCCTATAGAGCAGATGCCGTAGAACATGCTGCACTTCTCTATTTAATAGTCTTCCCCTTCCTAGGCTAAAGAAATTAAGCAGTTTTATTTTATAGTGCCGTATTTTGGGCTTGTGTTTCAAATTTCTTTATGGTTTGCAAACAAAGATGTAATTACATAGTGCAGTCTGCTCTACTTTTAAAATAAAACTTAAAATTCAGAGCGTTAATCATTAAGCATTCTTAATTTTATCTTCAGTGGTTACCATAACACTGCAGGAAACCCTAGTATATATTAGTATTTAGGTCTTGTAGAATTTATTGTATCAGGAAGATGGCACATAAATCACTAGTCACAGTAGGAATAAAAGGAATCGTGCCATTTGTCTGTAGAAAAGCAGCTCTAATTCATGCAATAGAGGGTGCAATCACATTTGGAAAAGACAGCAAAGAGCACTGTCTGAGGCAAGTAGGGTTCAGATAGGGGACAAGCTCATATAAAGCCTAACAAGAAACTGTGAGAAATTTGGATAATCTTGCAGCACACAAGGAAAGGCACAAGAGACCACTGCACATTCCTATTGCCATGGATTTCTTGCCACCTGATCTGTGTTGTTCAACTGTTTTACATCAGTTTGGCCATGATATTGGTCAAGTATTCTTCATCAATGTTTATGTAATTAAACATCAGTGAAAGTGACCTGTGTACAACACTTAGGGTTATTAACTCACAGCATGACATTGGCAGGGCAGAAAGGGGTTTGTACTTGTCTAAATGAAAAGTGGGGTTTGGTTCCTCAATCCTCAAATGTTCTTCCTCAAAAACCACAACCCAAACACCATGTCCACAGTCCCAGCCAAACTCTTCCCTTCTCTGCTTCCTAAGACAGGGCTATCTCTAAGTACCTTGTTCCTAAACTGACCCTAAGGTATGATTGTGCCAGATTAGGTAAAACTGAGCAAGAAATTTATCATGTTCTGGCATTGTTGCACTGTTGTCAGCAATTTGATACCATACATCTTTTCATCTCCTCCCCTGTCAAAATTCTCATGCAAGATAAACTAAACAGAGATGAGAGAGTCAATCTAATGCCATAGATGTCATATCTGAGTAATGGAATAATGTCAAAAATACACCTATTTGCCACAAACAGCATGTGTTCTATGCCAGACACCACTGCAGGCTTCTATTGAGGATAAAACAGGTTCCTCATTTCACATACATTTTATCCCCAGTGCCCTTGGCAGGTTGAAGCTAATTTGGTACTGGGATATCCCTCACCTGTCTGTGCTCAGCTTTTCCTTTTGCTTCCCCAGATATGAAGCTTCTGGGTCTCCACCAACCCAGCCTTGCCACATGCCACTTCTCAGTGCTGATCCACATGTCTGTGGCCACACCAGGATGCTGTGTCTGCACCCAAGTCTCATCACAATATCCACAATATTCACTACTCCACTTGCTGCCTATTGAGAGAACAAACTGGTTTTAGAAGCCACATTCATAATGAACTGATTAAAATCACTGCAGTTGCTCTGGAAGAAAACAATCACATTCTCATTCAAAACAACCCATGCTAGAGCTCTGCAAACACTGGGAAGATCAAAACAGCACTTAAGAGTCCCATCCCTTGTCAGCAAGGATGACTTTTTGTTCCACCTGGGCATGGAGAGTGGGTTAGATCATTAATGCTGCCAAGAGTCATGGCCATGATTTTTCCTCATAAATGTATTTGAGATATTAAACTCATGTTTATTCCATGGTCAATTAAATAAAATTGTCTGCTCAAAACTTAAACAGATTAACTCTTACACCATTTAGCACAGTTTGTCCATTTGGGGACAGTGGGACAAGTAACTCTAGTCCTTCCCAGGATAACAACAAAGGAGAGAACAAAAGCAATTCCTGCTGTGCATTCATTTATTAGCATCCTTTGGGTTTTAGACAAAACAGAAACCACAAATCTCCTCTCCTCTGTGAGCTTGCACATAAATTGCTGTTGAAATGTAAAGTTACTCATTTACTTTGTACCAGTTTAACCCAACAACGTTCAAAAGAGCAGGTTTTGGTGGTGAATACCTACTGCTATGAATCTGCGCTGTTCCCTCCTAACTTCTCTGGGTGCAAGATGCTTTGCATTCACTAAACACTTTTGTTAAGTCCTTCACAAAGCAGCTTCTGACAGCATATTCATCTCTGCTCATTTACAGCTTGATGTTAGGCTCACTGTTTCATTTGCCAGCAGGCCTCATTATTTGCTTTGCTCAGATCAGACCATTCCTCTGTTTCTTGGAAACCTCTCTTACTATCCCCATAATCCTTTCCTCTGACGCAGACATTAGCTCCAGTCGAGTGAAATTCTGTGCAAGACACCAACAGAGAGTATGTTGTTCTCCCTGTTGAAGAGCAGGGCTTCAGTTCTGTGGTGTTGGGTGTTTCTTTTTCTCCTTTTGTCTTAAAATTAATTTAAAACATCTTTCAGTACAGTTCAGTGGATCCACGATGTCATTCTGTGATCCATCCAGAACTGGAAGCTTCTTTTCCAAACATGACTTGAAGTTTTGAGGGGAGAAATACAAAGTCTGCAGCAAACAGAATGGAAGTTTTTGGTGCTTGGGGGCTGCTGCTTCAGAACACCCAAAGGCCATATGAATGCTGGAGCAAAGATGAATCTATGCTCAATAAGTCAAGAAAGAAGAGGCCTGATGAGTTACCAAGTTTTTGTGTCTGCAGAGGAACCTGTGCATACACTTGTCATGGTTTGATACTGGCCAGATGCCAGACACCCACAGAAGTCATTCGCTCACACTCTTCTGCTATAGTTGGGCAGAGGAAAGGGAAAAAAAATAATAAAGTGCTTATGAGTTAAGAACTGAGAGAAAAATACTTCAAGGGCAAAACAGGCTGAAATTTAAAGGTATAAGGTAGATTAATTATTAACATAGTCAGAGGAGGAGAATGAAAAGTAAAAAAGAGCCTTTAAAACACCTTTTCCCCTCCCCAGCCCTTCCCTCTTTCCCACCAACAGTGCAGGGAGACAGGGCATGGAGGTTTTGGTCAGTTCATCACTCGAGATCTTGTTCTGTTTGCTCAGGGAGGGGAATCTTTCCTCTGCTATGCTGTGGGGTCCCTGCCATGGGCAAACAGCCTTCCCAAAACTGTTGTGGAGTGAGTCACTCGTCCTGGGGTGCAGTCCTCAAAGGATCAGCTGCTCTAGTTTGGGATCA
>NC_031789.1:3359473-3496047 GCF_001522545.3 Parus major
TCACAGCTTTCTCTGGCATCCACTCTCTCTGCTTTGAGCACTTTTCCCATGGGCTGTGAGTGGATCTCTGCATCCCCCGTGGACTTCATGCATGAGCAGGGCACAGTTTGTTTCCCCAAGCTCCTCACCATGGCCTGCAGAGGAATCTCAGCTCTGGTGCCTGAAGCGCCTCCTCCTGTTCCTTTTTCCCCGCTGCCCTCGGTGCCGCCATGTTGTTTTCCCTCACACGTCCTCACTTCCTCCTCTCCTCTGACTCAAGAGAACTGCTGCTCGTAGGTACCATTGCCAACAAGTTCCCTCAGTTGAAGAATGCTGGCAGGACCTCACAGCACTGAGAAGTTGATCTTGTCTGGGTTCCGTGTCGGGAGTCACTCCCACGTTTCCGCGGCCGGTCGGGCGGCCCAGCCGCCATGGTGCGGGCAGTGGCGGCCGCCGCGGCGCGGGCGCTGTTTGATGCCTCTCCTCGTGCAGGGCGCCGGGAGGAGAAGCCACCACTGACCCTGCCCTTCTGCCCTCAGCACGGCTGCCCAGGGGCGGCCAGGCAGGCACGGCTCGCCCCGGGCCACACCAGGATGGCCACAGAGCCTCGGCACCCCTGGGAAAACCGCACTTCTGCTGTTCTGATTTTATTCTGACATGTGTCATTGCAGAGGTGTTACCAACCTCTGACTGGGCCGGCAGCATGGCCATCTTCAGAGCCATCGGAGATTGGCTCTGTCAGACGTGGTGGAAGCTTCCAGCAGCTTCTCACAGAAACCACCTCCGTGGCCCTCCCTGCTACCAAAAACCAGGCAGTGCCAAATCAACACAACACTGCAAACTCTCCATCACTTTCTACAGAACAGCAGGCAGCCGGCCTCTATACAAGTACAGTCTTCAGGGAAAGACTTTTCTGAAGAGATCACACCAACTCCTCTTCCTTCAGGATGATCAGGGATGTGCACATTCCGCAGTGCTTCTGTGGGAGACAGCAGCAGAGAGCTCCTCAGAGCAAACCACACAGGCTTGTGATAGCAGTACAGCTCAGAGGCCTTGACACAAAGGGGCTGCCTTGCTCATATTGTAAGAGAACATCAGAAACTTCTGAAGACATAAGGAGGAGCAGGAAAGGCTCTCAAATTAAGTAATTTTTTTTTCTAATTTATCAGAATTAAAATATATTTAAATATAATTTAAAGTCAGGGTGAAGCCACTTAGTGTGAAGGATTTCCATTTTTCCCCTCTTGAGCTCCACAAAGGAGGCAGGGTGACTGGCAGAGTAGTAGATGAGGAAAATCAGAGCACAACAGGTAACAGAAGAATCATTGCTAAGCCTATCTCCAGTCAATTTGCACAGTTTCCAGGTTAGTGATGCTGGACAGCTTTCATTTCCATAGTGCAGAAAAGACTAAAGCTTCCCTGCACTTAAAATGAAACACTGAGTGTTTCTTACTCATTAGGAAGAGTATGTGGTATAGCTTAATCTGTCCTTTTTGACCACCACAACCTGGCAATAATACAGGAAAAACTAAATACCCTTCTTTTCCTATTATGGATTGAAGTGACAAGTTAATTATTGTCCATGCACTGAAGTCTTTCAAAAGCAAAAACAAAGCAGCCTTTGCCTGGTTTGGGAGAATGAGGTTCAAGTTTGCAGGGTCGAGGGCAGGGGGTGGTGGTGGGGTTGGAGTGCCACTCTGTATTAGCTAATTATTAAGCAGAAAGGTTTGATTAAAGAAATTGTCTAGTTTTGGCCACGGCCTTAATGTTATTCAGTACCACCTCAATTCATTGCAGGGCTGGGGAAAAGCCTTCTCTGGCTTCTGAGAATGAGGGGGTTCCTTCTGATGGAAGAAAGGGTGGCAGGTGAAACAGTCCAGTACTGTTTTATTTGGCATGTAAATTGTTCCTTTGTCTTATACCTTTTGTTATTAATATTTCTGCTGTTACTGCTCCTTTTCTTATCTCATTGCTGTTTACAGCAAATTATTCTGTGATCTCAGATCTCAGCCTGTGATCTTTGCCTTTTGAGCTCTTCATTGGTGGGAGGAGCAAGCATCAGTGTGGGTTTAGCAGTACTACTAAACTGGGGAATAGCATTTCTGAGCCACAACAAGAAAGCACTCAGAATTTAAGAAAAAGTTGAGATTTCTTACTTATTTGTTGCTAGTGGTTAGATCTGACTGAAAGAGTATTTGACTGAGTTATGTATGCTGTACTAAGCCTTAGTCCACAGCTGATTTGGTAAACCCATGGCCAGTGATATTAAACAGCACATATGCTTTTTCACCATCTTTTGTTTTCAAAGTCTTTCAGATAAATATATATTTATGTGTATACAAACACAGTGACTGTCTTAAGTTCTTCAGGCTATGTAGGATTTAGTGCCATGGATTCAAGACATTTGCCTGACATAAAATAAATTGCCCATGAAATTTTGGGTGAGTTCTCAAAGAGTTTTAGAGGAAAAACAACCACTCATCTTATGTGACTTTTCACAACAGCTTATTACTGTATATGAGACCAGGGTGTCCTGGTCTGTAGCCTCTTCCTGTTCTACTTAGGCAGTCTCTGTATTTTAGCAAAAGCACACTTGCAATATGCTACAGTCAGGAACTCCTAGAGTAGAGATCCAAAGATCTCAGCTCATGGCAGCAGCTGCATTTTCTCCTCTTGTACACAGACATGCCTCCAGATATTTCTGTGCACACAAAACCAGCCCACTGATTTTTCACTGTACTTTGGCAAGAGGAAAGGGAGGGAAAGTCAGTCTTGAAGTGGTCAGGCAGTTGAACTAGATAATAGTTGGAGGTCCCCTCAAATTGAACTATTCTATTTTGTTCCCTAAGGCTTTTTTCCTGAGAACTAGACAGCAGCATGATTACTTAAGAAGTTAGAAGTAAAGCCCTGTACATTTGCTACTGAGAATCAGGCCCACCTCTTTTAAATAGCCTTTTTCCAAGCAAGGTCAATACTCAAAATTTGCCTGTAATCTCTCAAAAAACTTGATGCAACTCCTTCTTTTCTGCAGTAAATTCCTCATTCTGTCCAATGCAGTTAACAAAAAGTCACATTATTGATCAATTTTCTCAGTCTATTGTTCTTTTGCACTATAATAATTTTAAACAGATCAACCCTAGACCACCTGTAAGTTTGCAAATCAGGGACCAAGACATTTTATCAATGGCAAGTTCATTACGGTCTTACGCTTACTAAAAATTAGTTCAGCTAATGACAAAAATTCCTACAGTTAGAATCATGGAATATCTCAAGATGGAACTGACCCATAATGATGACCAAGTCCAACTTCCTGCTCATCACAGGTCCATCTAAAACTAAAGCTTATAACAAGACATTCCTTGAGCTCTGACAGGCTTGGGGCCATGATGGCTTTCCTGGGGAGCCTGTTATGGTGACTGACCATCCTCTCAGTGAAGAACCTTCTGTTAATGTCTGATCTGAACTTCCCCTGGCTCAGCTTCATTCCATGAACTCATGCCCTATTGTTGGTTACCACTGGAGTTACTTAGATGAATACAGGTGTTCATCATACAGGCTGACATGTCCCCTAAATCCCAACTGTACCTGTTCCTTCCACATTCTGCTTTTCCAGATCATTTCTAGATCCAAATCCCAGCTTGCCTTCTTCCCTTGAACTCTCCTTGTACATCTATTCCAGGCAGATGAGAGCTTTTGTTAAAGCCAAATGAAACTCTGCTTTCCACAACATTTATGCTACCACTTGAAGAACAAAATTTATATTTCTGTAAATGCCCAGTCATGCCAATAAGGTCTATGGCCTATAGTATTGAACACAGTGCAAATACAGAGTAGGACAGAGAAAAAGAAGCAAGTTCAAACAAGGTGAGGTGCATCTCAATTATATGTTCTTAATGCTTATATGGTAAGATGAGCTTACCACGTAAATTACACCGCCCCAGCATCCCTTACCTGCCAACTGAGTAGGCGTAAAGAAGTTGGTGGGCAGCTAATACAATGTAAGAACATAAAGAAACTTTGTATGTGCCAGTCTGCACACCACCTCCATATCTGGCCCTCAGCACATTGTCATATGACTTTAATAGCCCAGATAAATCAGTTCCTGAACCAAACTCCTACACTGGCTATATTCATGGATGCAATTAAGCATTTAAAAAGACATTTGAATTTTTACTTTGAAAAAGATAAAACACAACCAAAAAGCCCATACCTAAAATACCACCAGATATAAGAACCAGCATTTTACTGCAGAATGAAAAGCAATGCTAACAGCACTGATCTACTTGCATTAAAATTGAGTTATCAATTCATCAAGAAAATAAATTCAACACAGTGAATTACTATAGAATATATGAACATCAGTCTTTAATATTCAGGAAAATTTCATTAATGCCACACTTCACCTAAACCATTCAAGTGTTGTGCAGCCAAACAGTTTCTTCCAGTGGTTTGTACCTGACTCATGTTTCAGCTCAGACATTTCCACAACAGCAGCACATATACATTCAATCCTTTGCTCCCTGGAGTTTTCTGCAGACTGCTCAACAAACACTTCTCTTTACCTCTGCAGAACAAACGAGTGCTGCCCTCAGAAAAATATTATGAGGATGTTTATCCAGCTCCTGCCCTCACCAACCACCCCTCCAATGGCTGCTCTCTCACCGACAATGAAAACACTGCTCAGGGAATTAGTCACTAGAGGGCACTTAGAGAATCCAGAAGATTAAGAATGTGTTTGGGATCAGAAGGCCATAACAGTTTAAAGAGTCCAAATGATGGGATTTGCATTTACTTCCTAAGCAAACTCCTGTGACTAGTATTTTAAGATACAAAACCAGGAAAATAATTATATTTTAGATTATGACCTTTATCATATTTTGTCTTTCCATCAACTGAATGAGAGAAGGCTGGGGAAAAACTCTTCTCTGAGGCAACACACAGACTAGGCTACATTGGTCATGCACTTCTAGACAAATGTTGAACAAAAGTGTTAATTGCTGGCATGTAAGATACAAATTATTATTATTACAAGATATTGGCTGTTTCTGCTGGGCACAGCTTCAGGGAAAGAGGTGCAGGAGCACACAAACCAGTGTGGCAAATTCACTGAAATACAGCATTTCATTTCACTGCAGTGCCTCAAATTCACTATGCATTTCACAAGACAAGGATGTGATTATGCCCCAGAGGCCCTGCAGATTTTATTCTGTATGTGACAAACCACTGAAAGGTGATAAGTGCTATGTCAGGAAAGCAGGATCAAGAATCCTGGATGGTGGAACTTGCAGTCACCCAGAGCAGGCACAGGCTGTATATATTTGAGCTCTAAACTTAATTCTCATTTAAAGACAGAGCATAAATAAAGACTACTCTCATCCCTGCTGTGTTACCTGAACAGCTCAGTCCTTTGCTTCTTGTATTAATTGTAAGCTGCAGCTTTCAGCCCAGTACATCCTGTCTTTAATAAGATTAAAATATTCTTGGCTACCAAGAGTTTTTTTTCTGTACACTTCTGATCTTATGCTGGAGAAAAAAAAATCAGAATTCATTATCAGTGAGTTCTGCAAAACCTCAAACCACTGCTTTTGTGAAGGCCAAGTGCAAGGCAGCACAAGGAAGGGTTGGGCTGCTGCTGCACCAAGGGCTGTCAGGAGGAAGTGGTGAGGTGAGCACAGGTCACAGCACCTGGCCATGGGAGAGGGTGGTGAACAGTGACCCTGACAGGTCTGTCACACACTATCAAAGCACTGCTGCACTCGACTGTGTTCTCTAGCAGGGGCTTGGGCTGGCTCAGTGCCCAGACAGAGATGGGGCACTCAAAGCTCACAAAAAAAAAGCAGAATGGCACTGGGTGGTACTTGGAGAGCACTGCAGGAAGACTGAAGGTGTGCCTGCCTCTTGCTAAGTATTCGTTAAAACTCTGATTTATAAATTGGCTCTGTACCTTGTCTAAATTGACTTTGGAAGCCTACAGGAAATACTGCCCCACTTCCCTGTGTTTGCCACAGGGGAAATGAGAAACCACTGGGTCCCTGGGGCTAATTACTTTCTTCAAAACCCAGCATTGCTGTTTCTGACTCAGCGCAGCATTCAATTTTGTGCTGAGATTGTATCTATATCGCATTACAGGATGAGTTGCAATAGCACCTGATGTTAATTGCAGTGCACAGACTGCTCCCTTCTCTCCTTTACCCCAGTTATCAAGAAAAACCGGAAAGTCCACTTCTGCTGGTTTTAATTTAGCCTCTTCCACCCATGCAGAGTGCTTGTCTGACGGGAGAGGCAGGGGCTGTCATCCTCTTTCTGCCTGAAAATATCTAACAAAAAAGGTAGAGACTAGCTGGATGTCTACATGTAGGTATTCCATCCCAAACAATCAGATACTTAATGGAGACTGAGATGTTGGGATTCATGACAGCCACTTGGTGTAAACAGATACAGACAGGTACCATACTATTCCTGGATTTCCCCAAAGCCAGGCAGCCTTCCTTGCCTCTTGCATCCACTGAAAGCAGAGAAAAGGACAGAGCTGAGGTAATAGGAAAAGGACATCACTAGGCTGCTCTCAAAGCTTGTCAGTCTCTTTCAGGGCCTGTGCCTGCCTAAAACACCAGAGTAACCCTCAAACACACCAGAATCCAAACCACAGAGACAAGCCAGGGCATTCTGACTGGACAAGAATATATGGCTCAGCAAATTGTCCTGTAGGAACTAAATCTGAAAATATTTGTTGGGTCATGAATAAAATCTACTTTTTTTCTGGAACACAGCAAAAGAGATGAAGGGGTTTAACATCTTATCATTATTTTGTTTCCCTCCTAAATGTCCACCTCTGACAGTGGCATTCTAGCACCCACCATGAATCATATAAATGTTTGTTTCTGACAAGTTATTTGCTAGCCTGTCATTTGCCATTCCTATCATTTCCCACTCCCCTTCTTCCAGCAGCAACCAGGATTTCTGTCATTTTCAAGTGTTAACCAGCAATGGCAGCTGCCACTTGCTTAGCTTCATATGTACATAAAAGAATGATAGGGATTTGTAAGATGTGCCACGCTTTCAGTGGACATTGAATGAACAGCATTAGAAGAAAATGAATGAATTGGTCTACTGGAAAGTAATTCCTCTGGGACCAGCACTGGGTGCTTTGGATATTTTTGAGTGAGATCCTTCAAGCCCAACCTCCCACTAAAACAACAGGAGGGCAGCCACAGTAGATCAGGCAGCAGGGCTGTTTCCAACAGTGAACATTAGTTGCTGCTACTCACAAGTCTGCCTTGTACTTCTGTTCACCTTGCCATGTAATTCCTTGAGTGTTTTCAGGTGAGTCAAAGTGCTGTAAAGCATCTCCTCTCCTCTGATTTCTTAGTTAAAGTCTCTTTCTCTGTTTGGCAGCCCATTGTTTTCTACTCTTTCCCCATCAGCAGTAGCAAAATTGCTCTGACTATGGTCCAACTTGCAACGTGATGTTTCCAGTCTGGAGCTGCTCTGGGATTTGCCTCCATTCTCTTAGGACAGAAGAGGTTAAAAAAAAATAAATAAAAAAAAAATAGGAGATGAACAGAACATTCTGTCAAATAAACATTTGCTAATGCTCTTGAGCAAGAGAAATAGAACAGGTAGCAAACAGATTAACTATCTGCTACAGCAAATAAACAGCAGCAAAGGTGCCCTTGATGCTCTTTGGATGGTATTTCTGCATTGAGCCTGATACTCTGATATATTAATTGATCTCTCCAACAAGAGCCATGACCTTTATATACAAAATTGGAGGTCAGACCTCAATATAATATAATTAATCTCCCGTCTGGTGTAATAAAAACAGGCTTGCTGTTAGTTTGACTTCCTGTTTGTTTATTTTCTCTCTCTCCCATGAGGAAGAAATGATTTTTGCAGGTAAACAGTTTATCAGTAAAATTATCATCTCTTTGGGCGTAGGTCTAGCAGAGCTTGCTGAGAATCCACAGGTTTGATTCTATATGAAAGTTTAATGCCACTTCTAGGTTAGTTTTATGTCTGAACATTGAACATGATAAATGAGCAACTGGTTCTTCTCTTCTGAGGCTGAGCTACATGAAGGGGTCTGACTGCAGCCCTGGAATACCTTATCCAGCAGGGAGTATTCTCCCTTCTAGGCCTGGAACAGATGAAAATGACACTGCAGCCTGAGTCAAGCTCTAGGGTACAAAACTGAAAAATACTATTGAAAAACTCAGGGTGGAGAATGACAGAAATTATTTAGGAGCTTAAAAAGATTTTGCAGTAATCTAATTAAAGAATTTTATCTGCTGAACTCCTGCATGAGACACACAGCAAGAGCTTCTAAAGCATCTGGTTCAACCTAGGGCCAAAAAATTAAAGCTAAACAAAGTGAAATTACAAGTAAAATGTTTTTCAGAGCCAGAAGAGATCAATTGATGCAATAAGCTACCGAGGGAAGCAGTAGACATGCACAGGTCTCTGGATCATGTGTTAGTCTAACAGGAAGAGAGAACATGGATGGAACTTTATGAGAGCTCAGCCCATGAGAGTATTGGTCCCTTGCAGCCATAAGGATGAGAGCCTATCTAAACAATCCCTTCTTAAAGACAGTAGGGACAGAGTTAGATCACATCCACTCCACATCAAGCTAAGTTACCATCTCTTGCAAAGTCAAGAAAATCTTCTGAAGTGTTAGGGTGAGAAAGGACATGATAACCCCAAGCCAATTCCTTCAAACAGATCATATTCCCTTGGCTCTCATTTTCACATGGGCCAAGAGGCTGACAACCTTCCCATGCACAAGGGGCAAATGCTTCCAACCTCCCACACCTGTTTTTTTTAATTAAAAATCCAAGGGCTTAAGTGATCAGGTTACATGGAGGCAATAAAATGGGAGAACTTTTTGATGAAAGATAAAGTGAACATCCCAAGACACTAGAATATAGGCTTGTTTAAATTGTAAGTATCAAGCAGGTGTCTTCACTGAGGGGTCCAGTGATCAGATTTCACAGCTGAAGGACAGAGATGAAAATTAGTATATTTATACAAGTAGACTTTTGTTACTATTTTGTCTCTGGGCAAGTTGGATAGGAGATAAAGAGGTTTAATAAAAGTGTCTTGCTGCAACTTTTGCACAGCTCCTCAAGCCACCCACTTGCTGAAAGAGAAACATTGCCACCAAATGTAGTCCATGAACCACAGTGAAACCACACCCTTTACCTGCCATGGATCACACTAAAAATAAAGCCTAGAGAGCCAGTTCTCAGATACAGGAGTACATAGTCTTAATATTGCTCCTGGGAACTTTGTGCACACATTTTCCTCAGTAGAAGAGATGACCAGGGCTAGTCTCTCCCTCAGCTTTAAAGCATACTGGACAACACTGAGTCTGGATCTCTCCTCAGAATTAATTTCCCTTGAAAATTTCAAAAGGGCAGAAACATGCTATGGACAGATGTGATTTTTACCATTATTAATTTTGTAGCTACAATCTGTGTACTGGTAGCTCTGCACAGAAAGTGGGATCTAAAATTCTGATGTGCTTTTATTACATGTATCACTCCCAGAATTACAAAGCTGGACAGCTGGCAAAGCCAAACATCACATCAACATCTCAGAAAACAGATGAATTTTAGATAGTTATTTCTTTTTTGGAACGATGCCTCTACTTGTCACACCAAATGGATCTTCACTAAGACAATCATTACCTTTGTTACTCTTCTCCAAAATGGAATTTGCTTCCATTTGCAACTCTGTATAAACACACCAGCACTTGGACACTGCCTGACTTTTCTCATCCCTTCATGGATACTTGCAGGTGCAACACACCCAACTGGAAAGAAAGGGTTTATTATGTGTTTGTTATCTCAGCCACTGCTACAAACCCCTGATGGGAGACTACACAGAAAGGACCAGTTGGGAAGGGAAGCCCTATTAAATGGGCTGTTCACAATCACAGTTTCTCCTCAAAAACCCCAACTTCTGTGGTCAGTTGACAGAAGTCATGGATGTCATGTCCTCTAAAGCTTAAGTCAGAGCAGCTGCTTCTCTCTTTGTTTTGCACAGAGTGCACCCGGATAGCAACACACACATTACATAATAGTCAGAAACTGAAAGGAGCCAGATTGCTAAACCCTTCTAAGAGGATGAGATTTTTTATTTCCATCACCTGATAATTTAATTGCTCAATTAACTCTGCCTCAATGCCTTGGCTGTGGAAGAGGAATGCTCCCTTGCAGGTCATGGTAATCCAGATAGGAGACAAGTAAGCAATGCAAAGGTAAATGATTCCTCTACAGCAAACCAAGTGCATCATCCAATTGTATTTTCTCTCCTGCTCTGCTCCTTGCTCCTTGTGTTTTAGGGACAAAACAGGCACCAGACAAATAAAAGACCATAAAACTCTGGTAAAGCCAGTATCATATGTCTTACCAACGTGGTTTAAATCTAAAATTTTCTTAGCCAATTCAAACCTAGCATGGACATTTCTTTTTGCATTTTTGAAACTCTGTAATGTGCCTAATTTAGGTAGCAGAGTAATTTCCTCCTTGAGGAGGACTTTGAAACATCTGCTGCATCACTGAACATTATACTCTTGTTTTTCTTTACCCAAGAAGCCAGTGGAAAGGATGCCATTAAAGTGGCATTTATTGACTATCCTGGGGCAGAGTGGGACTGAAGGCCTGTGGATGTCATTCTTGTCCATCAGCAGACCATATCTCAGAGGGCTTCAGTTCCAATGAACGTGCCTGTAACCATTATTGCAGCAAACTACACATAATTTAATCATTCCTTCTTTCATAAATTCAGCAGTCAAGTTCATAAACCTGTGTCTCTGCTGTTCATGTCAAAACCTGAGTGCTCCTGTACAATTTATGAAATCATGTTAGATTATTTATTTATATTTCTCATTTATAAGCTAGTGGGCAAAAATTTCTATTAAAAATAATTTAAAATTGCTTAGGGGTATAGGAGAGTCTGTATCACTGAAGACTTTTAAGATTGTCTGCCAGGATGCTTGAGAGCACGTTAATGTTATTAGATCATGCCTTGGGCCAAGGAGCTAACATAGAGGAACTCTGTGACCTTGCAAGATCTTTCCTAGCTATTCCTGGAACCAATGAATGACAATTGCCTGGAAAAACAGCAAACTAAAACCTAGTAAAAGAGACACTTCTGGTCTATGTTCTCAGGAAGGAAAAAAAAATTACAAAGAGGATGGAAAAGTCTACATCTAACAAAGTAATGAAAGAGTTTACAATTGAAATCAGTGAGTACTAAAGGGAAAAACATCCTCTGCTACATGATCCCTACTTAACGTCTTCTCATGAACATCATCATTAAATCCCTACCCATATTATAATTTTAAACAGCTCCTTCAGCCTCTATTTGTGAACTTCCCCCTGGTAGTGCTCCTTTCCACCCTCATGAGAGCTCACATTAAGTCATTCCACAATGAGCCTTTCCTAAATTCCTCCCTGAAGCCACCTCTAAAACATGTAGGGGTGAAACAGAATTTACTTGGCAGATTACTGACCCCCTTTTGCTCGTATTTAAGATGCAGTGGCTCCTGAATTCTTGGTCACTAGAAATCATCAGCCTGTTGATTCTACAAGTACTCACCATGCTAGAAAATCCTGTTTCTGCCTCATGCCATGCAAAGCCTGACTGGATGTTACTTTGACCTGAAAAACAAGAAACTAAGTAGGTTTGTAGACAAACCTTGAGCTGCTGACTACATCTGTGTCAGGAAAAGGTGCATCTTTGGCAATGACAAATTATATTTAGAATATGTCTTTTCTTAGACAGATCCTTTAAATCAGGGCAGTTCAAAAGAGGTGAATTTAATTAGAAAACATTTATCCCAAATGTCATAATGACAATCTTGGATATTCAAGATTAATGAAAGCCAGAAAGAAACTAAAAATAGCAGCAATTATAAGTAACCAGCTTGGGAAACAGATAACAGAAGAGGCAGTGAGGAACTGGAAAAGAAACCCAAACCAAAACAACCCCCTACCTTTCAGCAGACAATCAGAAGTGTACATTAGTATAAAAATTAATGCATCCCTCTATGAAAACATCTGTAATAATCAGATTGCCCACTATGACATTTATAGGGTAAAATCTCCCAACAGTAATACAGAAAATGTAGGTATTTCTCATAGTTATTTCTTTTTTGGAATGATGCATATCATATATCATACCATAGCTTAAAACAAACTCAGAGTGACATTTAAAAAGTAGTACTAAAAATGGGATATTATTGAATCAGCATCCTGGAGAGATGTCTGAAGACCTCATTGCCAATGCTCATTTTCTGCAAGTCATTGAAAAATAAGGAAGCTTTATAGGTCAGAGAGAAAAACTAATCTTTAGAAGTACAAACAGGACAATCCAGGACTAAGACCTCTCTCAGGTATTTAGAGACAATAGCCAAGAAATAACTCTTAAGTTTGCAACATGGAAAATTTATTAAAAAACAGGAATAAGTTTAGGTGTCATTAAGAAATGGAAAGGCTTTGTAAGGAGAGACAAAAAGACCAAAACAAAATGTTACTTATGGCCTTTGACTAGAACTTCTCTGCTAGTAAACAAAGTACTGTGACATCAGTAGTGACAGAACTCCAAGTAAAAGCAATTTTACTTTCAAAATGTTTGGATTAAGGAAATGCAATTGTAGCTTAATCTGTTTGGGATACCATCAGAAAACTGCCTTAAAGATGATAAATTTGCCTATTAACTCCACCTAACGTACAGAAAAATCTGCAGAACATCTCAGTATGAAGGTAGAACATTCTGCAAGAACTTGATGATTGTTACTTTACATATGAAAAGTGTTTCTATTCCATTCTTAGAGATTTTATCATGCAAATCATGCAGAAATGGGTGACTGAACATTCCAAAAGACTTAACCTAACTTTTACTCTGTTTGCTTAAGCAAATACTCTGATACCTGTCACCAGTTCAAATTTAATCTTGTCCCAAGGCTAGAAAACAGGTCACAGTAAGTTATGTTTGCCTTTTTGTTGTGAAACTTCAATGTATTTTCATACCAAAGACACATGAAATAATTTCTAAGCCAGCTGACTTCACTGGTACCTCTTGACTGCTACAGGATTCTGAAATATTTGCCTTTTTTTGAAGAATGTAAGCACTGAAGGATAATCTGGTCCTTTAATTGTTACATTACCTAAGGACAATTTCTCTAAATGAGCCTGAAAGAAATGCCAAGTTTTAATTTCACTATTACATGCAAACCTGAACAAGAGCTTCACAGAAAGGCCCACAGTTCTAGTGTTTGAAATCTACAAACGCTGTAGGTTTTATTTTGTGTTGGAAGCTCATCAGCTTTCAAGCATATCTTCACTTTTATAAAGCAGTTGTGCAGACCCAACACAAATGAATGGTGGAAAGCCACGGGGAAACCAGAGCACTACCAATTATCTGCAGTTGAATAGTGTTTCTCAGAGAGACAATCACAGAAAAAACTGGAAAAGACCTCTGAGATCATCAAGCCCAACCTGTGACCCAACACCACCTCATCACCCAGACCATGGCACTGAGTGCCGCATCCAGGCTTTCCTTAAACACCTGCAGGGACACCGTGACTCCACCACCTCCCTGGGCAGCTCATTCCAACACCTGACCGCTCTTTGGGAAGAACTTCTTCCTTATGTCCAGCCTGAGCCTCCCCTGGCACAGCCACAGCCTGTGTCCTCTCCTTCTGTTGCTGCTCCCTGGGAGCAGAGCCCGATCCCCCCTGGCTGCCCCTCCTGTCAGGGAGCTGTGGGGAGTGATGGGGTCTCCTCTGAGCCTCCTCTTCTCCAGGATAAACACCCCCAGCTCCCTCAGCCGCTCCTCACAGGCCTTGTGCTGCTGCCCCTCAGCATCTGCCGGGCACTGCGGCCCAGACCCGCACACAGCGCCGAGCTCAGGGCCCTTCCCCGCTCCTGCCACGCCATTCCTGCCGCCAGAGGCCGGTGGAAGGCGGGCAGGCGCTTTGGGAGCCGTGTGCTGGCCGTGAGCTCGGTACAGTCCAGCCGCTGTCCCTGAGCTCGGTGCAGTCCAGCCGCTGACCCTGAGCTCGGTACAGTCCAGCCGCTGTCCCTGAGCTCGGTACAGTCCAGCCGCTGTCCCTGAGCTCGGTACAGTCCAGCCGCTGTCCCTGAGCTCGGTACAGTCCAGCCGCTGGCCCTGAGCTCGGTGCAGTCCAGCCGCTGTCCCGCTGCCGGCTCGGGGTGACTCAGGCAGGAGCTGCGGCCCGGCCCGCCCGGTTCTGCAGCTCCGTGACTCAGGCTCAGGGCCGCCCCCCGGAGCCCTGGGACGTGCCACAGACCTCTCCTTGCTTTCAAAGCAATCTCCTGCCCGGAGCGCCTCGGGAAAATCTCCCTTTCAGCATTAACAACGAAGAATTACTTAACAAAGCAGAGCGAGGAAGCGCTTTAACAATATCTCCTGCTCTGGATGCGGAAGAGCGGAGTGCATCTGCTGACTAACAGCGGGGCTGGGGTGGGGAGGCCGCTGGCTGCTCTGTGAGGGAGGAGACAGCTCCTCACTGATGCTCTGGGCACTACAGGAAAAGCTGTCATCTTCAACATCTTCCCTTGCCTGTCAGGGATCTAACACCCACTGCTTCCACAGCTCATTTCCCCCCTGGCTAAAATGCATGTTTAAAATAATGAGCCTGGAACACTAAAGAGGAATTAAACTGCAGCTACAGCTCTCCGTTTGGCTAAAAGCGTTAAATAGCAATGGAAAAAATTATAATATTTGTGTGACCTTGGGAAGGAAGACCCCAAACACATAAGTCCGTTTGTAACAAAGTAACCTTCTGTGAAAAGTGAACGAAAATGGGCCTGATGTGCCCTTTCCCGAGACCCACATGCTGTGCAGAGAGCACAATGCAGTTTTTGTAGAAGACCACCAGGATTCACACACGCTCCCAGGCTCACTGGCATGTCAGCCCTTGGCCAGCAGAGCAGAGTAGAAGTGCAGCCTCCCAGGAAAAGGCATGAATGTGGACAGGATGGGAAACAACCACTCCAACACTGATTGAATTTCCTGGAGAAACTTTTGGAGAGTGAAGGGTTTCCTCTTAGGGAGAGAGGGCGCAGGACTATCTATTTCTTATAAAGAGGTTTCTTTTATTCTTCAGGAAAATACAGCAAGTAAAATACTTACACTGTGAAGATTCATGGATCTCTCCAGGTTCTGGGGTCAAAGGCTTGCAAATGCTAAGGAGCAGAACTTCCCAACACTATCATCAATTGCAAAAAATGTTAATTTTGTTACAATCATCTTCTGTAAGGGCAGACATGACCAGCCAAGACTACTCCATCTTATCTACCTGCTTATGATCAAAATTTTTTGTCAGCTGCTATTCAAGTGCTCCACAAGCCTTCAAACACCATACACCCTTCACCTCGTGCCTCAATTACATGCATCCTCACCACAAAACAGAGTGACTCAAAGTCTGCCCACACAGATCGTGGCCTAGACAGCTGCTGATCAGGATGTGGAGGATTCAGCCACATCCTGAACATGGAAGAGACCACAAAGTAGGACAGACAGGATGGCACTGACAGGCATGTGAGTCAGAACACAAGGGAGAAATGAAGATACTGTTGACAGCATGATAAGCCTGGAGGCAACAGGAAGCCTAATTTCTAGACACATACAGAATGGTGAATCAAGATAAAACCCCTCTGTAGCAGATGCTGCAACACCCTCTCAGGACATGTTCCTGAGCACGGAATCTCACTGGGATGTATTTATACCCCTGCCAGGACCTGTGTGAACAGCTCTTTAAGACAGGAGAGAAGGCTTCAGAGAATCTTTTGTGATTATTAGTTATGTTAGAACAGACTGGACCTTTGTCTCTGTTAACTTTTTGAGTCAACTCCATGGGTCACCAGCCAGAAAACCCAACATGAAATGCAGTCTGGTGTTTTGTTAATAATATACTGTGTGTTTGTTCATGTTCTTTAATCACATGGTTTTTGCTCTGTGGAACATCCTGTCTCTCTGGCCTAAGCCAGTTCAGAAGTAAAAATGCTTTGGACTGAATCCAGACAACACATACATTTTTGTCTTGCTCTGGAAACCTTATGTCAATTTAAAACAATTCAGCGGAGTTTGTATTACTGCATTTGCCTGAAGAATAAAAGGAACATGTTTATAAGACATAGACAGCCCTGTGCCCTCCCTCCTCCAAGAGGAAACCCTTCACTCTCCAAAACCCAGAGGCTAACATACCAATAAGTTGATTAAAATTAACTGCTCATAACAAGTTATTCATCTATTGCTAGTGTTATGTTTCTAATATATCAGCAAATGTGGTAACTGCTTATTTTTCTGTATTTTCAGACTAAGGTTACAGCATTAATATTTCATACTAAAGTGCTTGGTTTGTCTGGTTTTGTGCAGAAGGTTTTGGGAGTTTGGGCATGTTGAATTAATCTCTAAAACTTGTATTGTGTTTCTACTTCTGAGTATTAGTTAAACCACCAAATATGGCTTCATATCACTGCCACTCTTGGGAGCAGAACATATTATACATAAATTTACCACTCAACTGTTAACACCTCAGATCCCCAGATATCTGACAGAACCCCTGGGTTCTACCACTGCTGCCTCCTGAACTATTCAAACTGGACAATACGCACAAAACCACTGGAGAACAGTCCCAGGGCAGCAAATCCTCCTTCAAGTCCCATCTGACTCATGCTTTCACGAGTTGGATAACAGGTTTTTATTCAGCCACGTTGATTTCCAGCATGTCACTCAGAGTTTACAGAGCACCTCAGTGCTTCACCTTCTGCCCTATTTGTAATATCCAATGGCTAAACTACTGAAACTGTGTCAGCACACTCAGGGGGACAGGATCCACAGAAGACACAATCAAACCAAGCAGCACAACCAAAAACAAAAGACCCCCAAGATTTCCAGATCCCAAAAATACAAATAAACTGTGTAACTCAAAAGCTATACTAATGTGGAGTTATGTTTTATAATAAGAACCAGCAAACAAATGTATTGCAGAAATGCCATTTCAAACTAAGTGCACATATTATTTGTAACAAAGAAATATTGTAACATAAAACAACCAGAACTGACCATTAGAATTTCCAATAAATGCTTTACATGGACATTTTAGTCTGAAGAGATCTATTCTGAAACTAAGCATATAAATTAACCAATAATTAGAAAAATCACTGCAAAACAACTTATCCATTCCAAGAAGGTTTAACCATGTTCCCCACAGTGTTTGATTCCTGCCTTACAGGCAATATTCAAGTTCACTGTGGAACAGGTACAAATGTGTCCTTACTATTAACTCTCATGTTGGATATTGGCCATAAAATGACATAGCTACTTATTGCCAGAAATCCATTATTAAATGGGATTTGTGGGTTTAATCTTTCATCATAAAATAGATTAAATCTGCACCTTCATAGAAGTATGAGTGCATAATCCTAATGAGAGACTACTTGTCCTACACAAAAATAATCAAATATTTGATTACTGGGTTTCTGAGCAATAATTTTTGTTTTTCTGATGGGAGACAATATTCCTTATACATTTTTTAAAAAGCTAATGCTAATTAACACACACTGCATATTCAGTAAGAATGCTGGTCAAATACTGGAGCAATAATGAGAAAGGATCTGCTGACTGCAGTGTCACTTCATTGCCATCAACTTTATATGGGAATAACACAGGTATTTTATCTATCCCAAAATTTTGCACTTGGGATGAGCATGAATCAAACTGTATCATTTGGAGCCAAATGAATGTGTATGAATATCATTCAAAGTGACACAACTGGATGTGACCCTGAGACAAGCTCTTGTTACTTGTGTGTGTGTTTGCAAACTGAATTCATGAAGCACATTAATCATAAGTTATTTTTAATTTTATGTTATTTTTTTTCTGCAGAGGGAGAGGCATGTACTAATTAAGAGTGGATATCTCTCCTGATCACCTTATTCTGTTCTGCTAATGCTACACTTTGATTTTGTAAACTGACTTCTACTTGGTCTGTCCTTGCAGGACAAGGATGCTCTATTCACCAAGGAGGAATTGAATACACACCATGCAGTTTGTTATGCTGCCATTTTCATAGAAAAGAGTTTGCTGATCAATCAGAGAAAGCAGCTCTGAGAGTAGCTGAATTAGTGGAACCTAAATTTAAATGGATTTTGCGGCTCCTGCCTGATTTGCAGTTCTCATGACAATAAAACTCTCCTCCTCCTCCTGTCACAACAGACTCCTGTGTAATAACACAGCTCCAACCACCACATCTGCTCAGAAACCAGCTGACCAAAAGTGTGGAGAGAAAAACTTCACAAAGTTTGATTCAGAACATTCTTGCACAACAGCTCCCTGCCTTACAAAACGTATATGAAAATAAGAATATCTAAGACTACATTTCTTCTTAATTTGCCAGAAATTTTCATAGATAGGATCATACTCATCCTCACCAAATACTCAAACACCCATCTAAAAGGCAGTTTTGAGAAACAAGAAACACAAAATTCTAACACTCAAATATCTTACTTTGTCATTAACCTTATTTTCCCAAGAAATGCTCTTACCACAGAAATTAAATAGAACTATCACATCTTAATTGTTAATTATTAGTTAAACATTAGGACATACAGAAATGTTAAACAGGTGGTTTGATAGCTCAAGACATTTTATTCTAAAGAATGTGATTTGCTGAGTTCACACAACCTGAGTTGTCATTTCTAGTAAAAATCTTCTCCTGATAACAAGAGAAAAATGAAACTAACATTCCCTTCTTTTCTCCCTTGGTATTCTATAACTTCATCTCATGGAAATTCAGGTAGCATTGCCATCTATGTCCACCTCTGGAGAGTAAAAGACCAGTAAAAAGCCCACTCCAAAAACTCAGGGTTTCCCTCAAAGTAACAATTACAGAGCTGGCAGTCTGTATCTGGTTTTAAGTTTTGTTCCATCCAGTGTGGTACATACTGTCCATGCTGAGCCCCTGTGACTGCAGCTGCTGGGGAAATTTCATGACAGTAAAACCAACTGAAAAAATAACAGCACAAAACTCTTGTCCATAAGGTGTTTTTTAGGCTTGCATAAACCTCCTGTAGTGTTTTTAAATTACTATTCTTTTTTACAACTGCAGGGGACAGAAGAAAGAGATGGTTTTGTTCAGAGTTCCACAAAAAGCAGAGCAGAGCTCCTCAGGGCAGCAGAGAGCTGCTGTTTCTGGCCAGAAGCTGGATTAACACAGATGGCCAAATTGCTGAAGACTGGGAAAAAGGCAGGAGTAAAAAATGAACCTGAAATTTCTGAGTTTGTACATACCTCCTGTCCTCTCCAGGATGTGAAAAATGAGGTTCACATAATTTTTATAGAATTTAAAAGTTTAATAAAAAAACAATTAGGAGAAAAAATAAAGTATACAGATCTGGCCAGGTGTCTCTGCATTCAGCCAAGAGAGCACACCTTACTGACAAAGGATTGTCCCTTAAAAACAGAACCCTGCTACATATCCATAAATTCTCATACATATTCAGACATTCTTCTTAGGATCTTTGGTGTTCTTCTGTTCAGTTTTCTCTTGCCCCCTTCCCAATAGATCAATCCTCTTGGTACCATTGAGATTTACATTCCCTGATACCAGAAATGCAATAAATTCCTCCCCCCCAGAGTTCTGGTTACTGCTGTCTTCATCTGGATAAGAGAGTTTACAAATGCAGGAGTTCTCCAGCTATTTTTTTTTTCCTCAGTCTTTGGGTTATACAAACAAAAGCAGTTTTTATTTTAATACTATGCCATAGCCTAACATATATGTATTATACTACTATTTCTAAATTTCATCAATAACAGAAATAAAGAAACCTATATTAATACAACAAAATTTCTCATTCTTATACACATAACATTCATTTTAATATTTGCAAAAAGCCAACAATATAAAATGTATCTATAACAAGGAGAGGACAGGCCCTCTGCCATTTCCTTCCCACCTCTGCACAGTTCTGTGACCCAAATCCCCCTCCCCTGCAGCAACTCTGTGCAAACTTCTTGTGCAGGTGAGACTTTTCTCTGCCTCTTGTCCTGCCTCAGTGTTTTGACATTCCAAAAGGTTTCTGCACCTTCACTTGAAAAGCTACACACAAGTCAAACCTCTACAGAGCTGACTTTTTTAAGTAACAAAACTTGTTGGACGGGTGGATCCTGAAAAATAAAATCATTAGAATTTCAATCTGGAGAAGACTAATGGAACACTCTGCTGTGATCTAACACCACAGACACGTCAAGTTTTACAAAGTCACTTCTGGAAGCAAAGAGCAAGTGTGAGCTGGATAAAATCCTCAGCAAGAAACCCAGACAGTATTGATACATTTCAAATGACTGTACAATCACCTCACAGTAAGAACCACTAGTGACAAATCATCCTCATTTTTCCAATACTCTGCCTTTAAAAACAGTGAATTAAGTACTTTTCTTCAAGGAAAGGCTTTTTGTTCGTTTCTGTATCTATCTATATCTACATCTATTCTTAGTTTCTGACAGTTTAAAGTAGTTTTTTTAATGCTATGGTGTATCAAAAAAAAAAAAAACAAACAAAAAAGCAGCACCTGGAGTCAGTCCTACAAACCTCTTTATTTAGAGAAGCAAAACATTATTTAAAGAAACCAAAAAATACCAAATAGGTTTAAAACTTCCATACTTGAGATAGAGCTAAACAAATCAATGCCTGTGTTTTGTTTCAAGCCTGAATACTTAGGGTTGGATGAACTCCAGAAAGACCAAGTGAATTTAAACAGGCCAGAAGAATCATAAATTTTACTTCTATAAGAAAAGAAGTGTGTGTTTTTCTTGCCAACAGGACAAGAAGCCTTCCCACGAGGAAGGAGATGAACAATAGCTTTTAAGCCTTCCATTTCCCCAGTCTTCCGTTCCATTTTGAGAAGTTAAAATAATCTTTTGGAGATGAAGGTCTAAAGCAGAGAGATTATCTCCCTGCAAGAATCAGGGAAAGAGCAAAACCACTGAGCATGACTCGCAGTGCTGAACACACAGAAGGGTCACACACAGACAGATAATGCCACAGCACACTCAGGTAACCCCTGGTGTGAACAGCAAAGAGCCTGTTTCCCCAAGGACACAAAAGGATGAGACTTTTTCACTATCTCCATGTGAGATGATTCCTACATTATAGCCTCTAAAGCCAATTCACTCATTTCTTTTTATTTTTTTTCCCCTTTGTGAAACACTCTCAGTTTAGAGATAGTTACCAAAAAACAGAGCAATCAGGCAGGGAAGATTGTAAGGTGCAGTATTTAGGCATTAATTGGCAATATGAACTTTCCCCACAATCCTTCATCCACACAAGCAAAGGCAAGATAGCGTTTCCATGCCCAGTCCTGATCAATACTGTACCTCAATTCATCACCTTGCTACAGAGGAGAAAAGCACACAGGAGTGCCTTTGTCCTGTCTGTGCTTTCAGCAAGGCCAGCCTTAGGCTGTAACATTAACTGCTAAATACTGGAAATCTCAAATGGTTCAGCTGTTTAGACTCCTTTTCTCTTTAAACAACATTGTGGTCCATTTTAAGCCACAGAGGAGAGCAGGTGTTATGGTTTCTATGTACTGTACTGGTTGTGCACAGCCCACTTTAAAATACCTGAAAAAAAAACCCCTCATTGAGTTACAATCCAACAAGTCCAGTCTTGGAGTCCATCTCCATTCACATGGAGCCCCACAAGACAGAAGATGTGAGAACTGGGACAGGTCTAAGACATGAAAATTTTAAGAAATCCCCAAGACATCTCCTAGGAAGCTTGTGGGTGCCCACAAGTTCTTCTGGCAAAGAACTGATGTACAATGATGTACTCAAAGGTACAGCAATTTAATGAATATTGAAGTATAAAAATAGTTTATAATTTTTTTTTTCTGTGACCAAGAGGAACACATTTGCATTGGGTGGTGCAGAAAGAATAAACAGAGGAGCAACATGTCTGAAAAACTGGATAAGTGCCAGTTTTAATACCCTTAATTTTTCTTACAGAGAAGGGGCAAGATTGCCTTCCCATGGTAGGGGCTTGGCAATTCCCAGGGTGTGATAAAAGTCCCTCTGGCAAACACCTTGGGAAATACATCCTTGTGAAAACTGTCACAGAGGAAAAGAAAGTGGATCCAGGAAGGGAGTCCAAAACAACTAAGACATTCACAAAATGGCAGGGCTCAGACTACACAATATGTGTGTATACACCACATATTTTGTTGCTTTTTTGACATTTTCCCTGAAATATTTTAATCTGCATATATGACAGAGGTACTCCACAATTTTATGACTGAATAGACTGAGAATATTCAGGTGCTGTAGAGAGGAAAAGGCTCTCTGGGGGCCAAGGGATCGATTCAAGGCAGATCTTTATGCAGCTGATACACCATTTCTTTTTCCTTGCCTTTTCTTTTTTTGCACAAAACCAATATTATCTGAAAGCAAATATATTCCTAATGCAGATATGATTCAGTCAATCAAATTAATTACAGGAAGTCAGAAGAAACACACATCTGCATTCTAGCACAGTTGAGAGAAAGTACAACTCCTTATAAATGTAATTGTATTAAATGTCCATTAAATGTGTACCTTACTGACATCTCATCTGTTTAAAAGCAATTCAGTTATCCATCTGCTCTAAAATAAAAAAAAAACCACACAATAAACAGATTTATCAGATAGGCAGAACTACCATTAAAATAAGTGTATTTCCAGGCTGTCCCCCAGCAGAAAGGCAGGACAAAAATCTTCTCATGGACTGAAAACAGGCAAGGTCAGGGGTAGTGCATGAATATTAGCAAGGGCTTCTGCAGCAGGTTAGGCAGACTCCAACATTGTGACAAATCATCACAAGGCACAGCTGAAGGCTGGTATGAACTGTTAAGCCTGAAAAGGGAACAACACATACAGTTGAGTTGGATAAACATTTGTATCAGCTCAGGTACTTTTATAGCATTTTAGAGCTCGTGGGTTTATTCATGCTCAGAAGCCCACCCCAGCTGGGAATGCAGTGCCATGAAATTGAGGAAACAAGTTCTGAAATTATTCTTCTTTTGTACAAGGAATACATCTCAGCAGTTCCATCCTGACATTGTTCTATTAGTAAAGAAATCATATCCAACCACTGCCAACAACCCTCATAGCAGGACTTTGAAGATTTCAGTATTGCAAATTGATTTCTTATCCTACAAACAAAATACTTTAGAAAGTGCTCTGAGCATGGGTGATCCTCAGCAGCCCTGCTGCATCCAGGACACTTCCAGGGACCAAGCCACACACTACTTGTGTTTCTGTTTAAACTTGGGTTTTGCCCAGAGAAAGGCCTGGCTTTCTTCCACTGCAGCTCTATTAGCATTGCCAGCAAAGAGAATTTATGCAGAGTAAAGGGACTGGAGTTCCTTCTACAATAGGGCAAATTGTCTCAGGCTGCCACATTCAGTTAAATGTTTACTTTGTTGTTTCACAACTCAACAGGAAAGGAAAGGTCAGACAGGCCCTACTGCAGAACAAAGATGTTGTCATTCATCTATTCACCTCAAGCCAAAATTCCACTGGGAGACTACTGCTTTCCAGTTTTTTTTTCCTCTTCCTCTGGGAGACAGACACCATCTAGTAAATTAACACTCCAGCAATTCTACCAGTCTGGTTTCATATTCTAAAAGAAACATTAGATGTCAAAGTATTCTGTAAAGGTCCTGAAAGAGGAATATTGCCAGGATTTGTTCACCAAGACTGGCTAACAGAGAAAGATTAATCTCTTGAGACTAGCCATGAATACCATTCTTTTTGGCACACTTGAAAACGAGAGCTATAGCTCAGATAGAGCCATAAGTGTGCAGCTTCCTGTGACACAAAATTTCTCCTGGTTTGAAGTAGTGGAGATCCTATTCAAATTCAGAGTCTTCCAGAAGCTGCTTTTGCCAGCACAAGGATAAAATAAGAACAACTGTTTAACAGGAATGAGACTATTCTTGACTTGCTATGAATGGAAAACCTGCAGTTTCACTCTCAGTTGATGAAGCATGAATGCACATGGACAGACACTTGGACATCTTTTCCACTAAAAATAGACAAAATCTTTCTTAACCTGTGCATATTTCTTTCTCTGTTCAATTAACACAAGGAACAGAGATTAAACAATGAAAACACATTACAATAATAATCAAAATATTATTGTGAAGTGAAATATGCACGGGTCAAATAAGCATAATGTAATTCTCATCTAATGGCAAAGATGCTCTGAGCATGTAAAGGAAATGTGGATTAGCTACTCCTGGCATGAATAAGTTGTGCTCTGATGAAACTTGTACCACATTGTTTTTGATGGTCTGAATGGCCAGATGGTTGTAGGGACACTGATTTGGATGGGATGAGTCACATCCCAGCAACACCTGTTTCTTTCCACTGGCTACCGAGGAAACCAAGATAACCAGCTCCAAAGCAAAAGTCTGTATTTGAACAGGCAAGTTCTTCCTGAGCTAAACATGCATTTCATAGAGTAAACAATAACTCGAGGACCTGAAGAGACTGCTGTGCCTGCAGAGTCTGGGAGATTTCATCTTTCTGAAAGACCAAAGCCTCAAAGACACAATCTCATACCATTTCCAGCATACACTGGGGAATCCCAAACTGGGAGTGCAGGGAGGAGTTTGGAGAATAAAAATCACAACCACAGCTGACTGAGCAGATGTGAATTTTCCAAACCTTCCACCTTTGGAAGCTGCTTACACAAATGAAGCAGTATTTGTTCTGTAGCTGGTTAAAAGTATGTGAGTCCCATTCAAATTGGTAAGCAACCTGTGCACCCTTCTGATATGGCAAGCATGTATCTGATTCCCAGCCTCACTAAAGAAGCTAAAAAATCCCTCATTGACCTAAGGTGGCAGCAGGATCTGAGTGGAGAAGCACAGATTTCTTAAAAACTGTCAGTCCATAAACAGTCAGCCACATATGTCAGTGATGCACAGAAAATCCCTGGACATGACTCAAAACATCTGGTGATGGGCACATTCCTGGGGCAGATATTCTGGCTGAAAGTACTGTCCTCATCACTGGATAAGCACTTTGTCATTCCCAGCAACCCACACCAGTAGAGTCCTGATTTCTCTAGGAGACAGGCAAAGATCAGGTTTTTACAGAGCAGACCTGATCAGCCAGACCAGGCTCTTCACTTCAAAGTGGTCAGAAATCTTCAAATAATCTTCAAGTTCATGTATGGCTATGGATATATTTTGTCAGATAAGCAGATTTTCATTCCCAGGTCAATACTATTCCATTAGCAAAGAAAGTGGTTTCCTACACAAACTGTCTTATATCACATAGTACCCTGGTCAAACAGCATTTTAAGCTGTGCTTGAAGACTGAAACACCACCACTGAAAACTTGCAAATGGGTAAGATGATACAGAGTGCTTTAACAATATTACTGCAAGATTACTCCATTCTAATTCCACCAAGTCACTTCATGTTACATTTTGAAACTGAGATGTGAAGGGGCTATTACAGTACTGCATTCATAAATTCATATTATGTAAAAGAAGTACTGACCTCAGGTCACAGAAATAATGCAAGCAGATTTAGAATTTTTGTTCATTAGATCCTGTACAAAGTGAAAGATATTTCATTTTTTTTACAATTATTCAGAAAAGACCATGACACAATAAAAAATTTGTCAGCGGGATTTCTCGTAACATTGGGTATCTGCCACGTTACTCAAGAATTCCCTCTCAGTCTTTTGGCTAACACAGAATTTAAACAGAAACACCCACAGTGGTTTTTAGAACATACCAGCATATTTTATTCTAAAAACCACAAGGACAAGCCCTCTGCTTTAAAAACTTACATGTACTTGTGTGTTTCATTTGGCTGACTGTAAATCCAGCTTTTCAGAGCTGAATCATTACAGTTTGACGACACTAAATAAAGGGTAGTGACTCATGCTCTCATGCAAACAAGTGGGCAAATTGGAACGTCAGAGACAGAGCTGGACTGTGTTAGGACACTGCCCCTCATCTTTTGAATCTTCTCAGAAGGGAAATTTGAGGAGCAGCAGCACAGAACAAACATCAAATACATTTTGTGAAGAGCCTGAAGAAACCAGAGCTCTGTAGAGCACAGAGATCTGTTCATTGCACAGTGCAGACCCCATTCAAATGAAGAGGGTGCTGGGGACACTTTAGATTTCTGTAAGGCTCAGAATGGCAATTTAGGCTGTGATCCAAAGCCTGGCTGTGCAACCTCAACTCTGTTGTGCTGAGACTGCTGTTGAGACATAACAAGGTGTACAAGCCTTACAAAGTAAAATCACAGAATATCAAGGCACAAATAACAGCCCAATGATTAAGGAAAGAAAAACTGACATGGAAAGGTAACACAAAGCCAAAAAAATCTAACAAGGAAGAGAGAGCTAAGAAATTTCATGGTTTGTGCCACTTCTACTCCGTGTGAGATCCTGCAGATGTTTATGAAAGTGCTCCTCTCCTTTGATTACCATTCACTAAATTCCTACTGGAGTCAGGGAAAAGCACTGGCATGAAAATGAGTTACATTGTTGCTAGTGGACACAAAGTAGGAAGTGAGGGTTCATATCACAGTAGCTGAGGTTTTATTTTCTTAGGAGGCAAAAAGCCTTTATTTTGGGGTTTTCAACTCTTTTTGTAAGGTGTTCTGATGCAGGTTAACCTGATTGGTACAAGGAACAACACCTCTTTCATCCCATTGGTGGGAAAAGAGAAAAAAACATCTCAGAATATCTGTGTCATTGTTTTGAGAACTAAAATCTTATTTACACAACAGTCTTTGAGAGAGACTGTTTCTGAGAGAGAAAGTTTCCCAAAAGACTTTCCCTTGGGAAACAGATCAGCCACTGACAGGCTGAAAATCATTCAGGTTCAGAAAATCATGTCCACAATACATCTTCCTTTACAGCCCTCCACATGATTCACAAACAATTACTTAAAAGCTCTAAAATTGTTCATCTCTGGGGGTGAGTCAGAGAACTAGCAAGTGACTCTTTTTCCAGACCATCTGCGTGGACATCAGACTTTTGTCAGGATTCCTACAAGACCAAAACTATTTCTGAGACTGATTGCTTTGTGACACAAACTCTGCTGTCAGCTGATTAAGAAGATACTGGAAGAAGGAGAGAGGTGAGGCTCAGGGTACTGAGGACAAACCCACACAGTTCCACTGGCCATATTTACTTTTACACATACATGCTGGACATATTTCCAACAGCCTATTGCCACACAGCTGAATGCAAACAACAGTTAGCTGATGTTGTGACAGCAAATAAACCCTCACACTGTTATGATTACAAGCATAAATACTCAAAATGATTGATTACAAAGATGGACATTATCTACCATTTGGTGAGACCTAGGAATGAATATGGCAAAACATTTTAAAACACCTGTGTTGGTATATATGAACATATGTTGGTACATTCTAAAAACCACTGTGGGTGTTCCTGTTTAAAACCTGTGTTAGCCAAGAGACTGAGAACTGTAAAGGTCTTCCAGGCACCTTAGTTTGTTTTTTCTCTGGGTTGATATTTTCCCCCTCAGGAATTTGACTAATAAAGTATTAATAAAGGCATATCAGTGTTTAACCTCTTTCTGGATGCCAAATATTGCTATAAAGTAAATATCAGCCAAACAAGATATAATTTCTATACATATGCTACAGTATGAGCATATGATATATGAATATCATATACTGAAATGCACACTCTAAGCAAGTGAAAAGTAAACTTCAGTTTTTTAGAGCTTTATTCCTGTTTGGTCTTTTTAAGCCTCTTCTTTTTAAGAAGTGGCTGATGATAGTATGTAGGTGGAATCTGGAAATGAAAGGCTGTTCCACAATCATGGTTACGCTGCTTGCTGAGAAATTAATTTTATTATTCATGAATTCCCAGAAAAGGCCAGAAGGACATGGGCACAACTACAAAGCACATTCTGTACTTGTTTTTATATGGGGATTATTTCTCATCAGCAGGAATGCAAAGCTTTATTGATCTGTCAGAAATCATCAAGGGGCCATTCACCCCTGTTATGACGAAATCAGAGTAAAACTACTTTTGAATAAACTTTTCAGATTGCAAAAAGACAATTAGGAACCAGAGGGAGAGTGTAGTGCTCCAAATTCCGAAGTTTGTGGAATCTAGGTCCATACTACAACATTACTATACATAGTGTGCTTTTTTCTTATCTTTAGTAACCACAGCATGATGGCAGTAAACTGTGACCATAGTGATAAAAACCCCTGGTGTTTAACAGTATAATAGCCAAACCTGGTTACATTTTTGGCATGAATTGCCAGAGAATGCCTGCTTTAAAAAGCAGCTGCTACAATTCCAGCTGTATTGAGAGATTAGGCATGCCTTTGAAGTGTACCTTCACACTCTCAATAGGTGTGTTTGCAACTCAAGGCAAACTGAACTGAAAATAAGCCATGTGAGTTAGAGCACACACTGTGACACAGAAAATACCAACCTTCTTGTCAATCAGCTCTTCAGACACGAAACAGATCCTAGAAAAGCTGTCTCTTAGCATTTGTGGTTTGCAGCAACCAATAGCCCAAAGCATTGGGCTCCCAATGAATGAGCAGGAAAGAGAAGTGCTTGAGTAGCTCTGACATGCTGAGTCCTGCACACCACAGTGCGGTGCTAGAGACCAAGACTGGCTGTGTCTGCAGTCCCAGATGAGTCTGCAGAGTGTGCAGTCCAGCCTAGAGCAGAGCCTGTTCACCCACACTGTCCTCACCTTTACCTGACAAAGGCATCTCAATTCTCACTCTGCACTGCCCACCCCGTGAGCTCTGAGCCCGTACTGGACCGTGTTAAACATTCCCACAAACTCAAAAGGAATATACAAACTCAAAAGGGATATACAAGTGGTACACAAGAACACAAATTCTACCCATTCTGTGCTTTTTCACTGCTCACAGATCCAACAGCTTGGGCAGCTCTACAAGCTGCCAGCTCACAGCCGTGCCACACCAGCTCTAGGAAAAGGTTGGCACAAGCATCAGAGGGCAATGCCAGTGTGATCTAACTACAACCTTGGACTAAAGCTTTTAGGCTCTGTCAACAATAATGGTTATCAGCTTGCTCTTTACAATAAAACTCACTGTTCCCAAAAAGAAGCCAGGAGCTTCGCTGAGGTAGCAATAACACAGAAATATAGAGGGTGATTCTCAACTAGCTATGTAAAGTTCAAAGTAATTTCTTGCTAACCTTGCCTCTTTAAAAACTTTCTAAACATAATTTGGCAGTGTATTTTAAGTTGACCACAGGAAGCACAAAACAGGAAAGTCCAGGAGAAACCTTGTCTTCCCCTCAGGCACTTCCTGTACTAGTGACAAAAGCATAATGCAAAGTTGCTAAGAAAGAGCTTCATGTTTAGGTTACGCTTTGTCTTCCTTTTAGGCAAGAAATATTTGTTCATCAAAAATCACAGCCTTGAAACAACAATGCCCACCTCTGCCTCACTGTGTCTGGTTAGACTGAGCTTTTGGGAACATGTCTCTGATAAAATAAGTTAAGGAGTAAACTCAGATAATAAATTCAGAGAATGACCCAAACCAAATCTCTTTTTCCTCTCATTCTTCAAGCACACTGGGTGCTTAACAATTGCTGATTTGACATCAGCCTTTGATGAAATGAAATAAAATTACCTATACTCCACGCCACTAGCCTTGTAATCTCTTAGGTAATAGAAGAAAAAGCTCAAAGGTCCCTTTAAGGAGAAAGCAGATAATTCAAGCATTCCCACGTTATAAACAGACACAACAAACAATTGAAAAGGTTATAAATTGTTCCCTGATATTCACACTTATGTAATGTGCCCGATCATGATAACAGTGAATTCCCTTTTCCTGTTCAGACATCTAGGCAATAAAGGCAAGAATATGCAAAAGACAAAACATTCACAAAACCTTTTTTGCAAATATTAATCTCTTCCTTCCCCTGCTGTCTACAAGATAGTCTTATTTTAAACTCTGTTTAAGTAGAATCTGTAATACACTAAGTCTCAATGCATGTTTGCTCCAGCCATGACTTGACCCTAAAGAGAAATAAGAATTTGGTGTGTGCTAGCAATTCATTTTTCATCTCTGCTTCATTTCCATGGACAGAAGAGGAGCATGCACACAGCAGGTAGACAGAACATGCTCTGTTTTAGGTACCTGACCTGGATGACTGGAGAAGCTGGATCTTGAAGTGTCTGCTCCTAAATCTGGACACAGCATCTGATCTGTGCTGCATATCCAACAGGGATGCTTCTCTGCACTATTCCCTATTCTCACTGAAATCTCTACATCCTAAGACATCAGCACACTTCTGTTCCCCACAGTTCCTGATGATCTTGAACAAGAGAAAACTAGGCAGCAAAGATTGTCCTTAACTATGAGTTATTGCATTTGTATCCACACAACTGACAAAGGAAGAGGAGAGGAATAAAACAACACTTGACTTAGTGTTTGCTCCAGGTTTTGGTGAAAACTTCAGGATGTTCTCACAGCTCATTGGAAGAGCAGGACACAAGTTTTCACTTTAGGTGAACAAGGAGTCTTTACAGTCCCCCATTTCATGATGATTGTTCCCACAAAGGCAGGATCAGTGTGTTTCTGTGAATTTGCTAATGTTCAATACTGTCCACAGAGCCTTCTGTACTCCTTCCTCCAAAAGTTCCACTCATTTCACCCAGCTCTTGCAACTGGGAGTGCTTTCCTGTCATAAAAGGCAAAGCTATCTTGTTCAAATCCTTCAGCAGTTAGTATCTGACTCTTCTGTGTTACTGCCCAGGGTGTTTTCTAGAAGGCCTAGGTAGGTGCTGGGCAAACTGCAGCAGGAGAATCTTGCTTGTGCTGAGAGATTTCAGAGTCCAAAAGACAGATAAATGTACAGGAACCAGCCTTGGGCTCCAGCTGTAACAACATTTCTCCCCACACTGAGAGACAGATGCAGTGCCTGATAAAAGCAAAAATCAAGCAGGGAAAGTAGCTTTCTAAATCACCTTCTAAACCACAAATCAAGGAGTTCCGGGACTTTGACTACTGCAGCTAATGGGCAAACAACAAAAGGCGTGACAGGTCCTGGGGCAAGTGGAGATAAGTCCTTTCAAATGCCCACGGTCTTGCAGCTCCTTAACAGCATCCTGGTAACATCAATTCAAACCACATCAGTTCCTCTAATAATCCACATTAAAATAGTTCTAATACCTCATTCCTACTGAAGGAAGCTATTTGCCTGACTTTTCACTAACAGGTGACCCACAGATTGTTTGTCCTCTCTCTAGGCTGTCATTTCATCAATGCCTAACTCTACTGACATGATTCCTCTACATGATAAACCCACCATGCTCAATCTGCAAACCCTTCCAGACTGAAACTTTCTGCTGCAGATGCTGAGAGCATCCATAACCTCATGACCAGGGAACACCAAGAAGTGACATGAGAAGGTGTGCCCACAGCAGTGTCACAGACACCTGAACAAGTGCAGTTCTGCACAACACAAGGCAGTTACTGTGCAGGAGGAGGATTGACAAAGATGGACAACCCTCAACATAGATTCACTCATAACAAATGTCACCACGTGTGAAAGTCATGGTCACTTTGGTGGGTTTTACAAACAGCAACAGAAGTCCAGCACTCCTGACTGAAAAGACCACAGCAGTTAAATGTATTCTGGTTTATTAGCATAAACTCTTTTGGAAAGGATATTATGTTACATTCTACTCCCCCAGTACTTCTAAACTACACTTGCTTTAGAGATGAAGTTTTCATTGTAACCTAGAGAAACATGAAAAGTAATTTACACAAGAATACAGTAAACAGATCTTCCATTTGGAATATTTTTATGTGTAGAGATCAAATTCAGTTATGTCCTGATGAGACTTAAAAGTAAGGCAGGGGGTTTTTTTGCTTCAAAATAGAGAGTATTCCTCTTGATTTAACACATGGAGTATGGAAGATGGATATCTGCCTGTCCTGTGTCTTCAATCCTTTGAGATCTGCCACAACTCAAACACTGGTAGTATCATCATGGGCAAGTTTAAAATTAGATAAATAAATAAACAAAAACCCTTTTAAGAATGTTTTGTCTATGTTTACAGCCTGCTGTCACCAATGTGGGGATGCAGGACAAACTCAAAAGCTGGGGCCTGAATTCTACATAAAGAAGGCAGAAAAAAAGCATTCTGCATTATATACTTATATTTCTTTTAAAGTCTTCCTGAAAATCTGTAAACATTCAGTTTCATCATTCTCAGTTTTTATATGGTAAGTAATTAAAATATAGAAGTGAGTATATCTATCATTTATTTGGAGGAATACAACAGATTATCATTCTCCTACTTTCTCAGGCATGCCTTCCAATATGAGAATCCTATGTCTTAGCAAATATATATTCAGGTAATTGTCTCCCTGATGATGCAAGTGTTCCTTAATACTACAGACAACATTCTGTTCCTGATGCTGCCGATTAACAGACTCACAAAAAGCTAGGGGAAAACAAGGCATTACAGCTGCTGTTAACTGTCATTGTTGGACATTGCTACACTTACTTTGCTCTCAAAAAATTGAGATTTTTAGGGACAAATGTGCCTCAGAATGTGTGCAATACACCTAATTCTTCTAGGTTGGTCTTTCCCCTCTCCATAGAGCCAACAGGATACTGCTTTACAGGTAAGAAATACTGCTTCCTGCACACAAAGCCATGTAAAATGGTATTTCAGGAAATAATGGATTTTTTTTAAACCTACAAAATAAATACCACACCCCAAACACACCCCCTGACTTGTTTTCTGTTTCAGACTCATAGACTGCCTGCAGGTACTGCTGTCCTCATTCTGCCTCTGGGAAAGGTGATAAATCTTATCAAGAAGAAGTAATTAGGACAGAGAGCAAACTCTCCTGTCAGCTGAGCCAAGGCAGATATACTCTGCTAGAGCTCCCCAACACTTCCCTCTTACCACTGCTTACCAACTAAACTGACCAAATGAGTCAGTCATTGCAACAAAATGATGTAATGCATAAAAACCTTGAACTAGTAACCTCCAATATTCTTTGAATGCTCTGGAATAACCTTTGCATTACTCAGGGAGCAGCAAGTACAATTTGCTACTGCCTTGGTGAGTCATGAAGAAAAAAAACTTGGCATCTCCCACAGGTTTGTGTTACCCTCCTCCTCATGTTCTTCCATGACAAGCCAACGTTTCCCAAACTGGGCACGTAACACGAGCACATCTGTGATGCTGGCTCCATCCCTGCTAGATCCTGCCAGTGACTCATTCATGTGTGCCCCAACCAAGCAGAGCTCCTGATCTGTGCTCCTCTGTGTTTACATACACCTATCCAATAAAAAAGTGTCTTCTGCCTTGGATATTTATCCAGCTAACCTTCACCTGAAGACAATCTGAGTGTCTAAGCATTCTAGCTGTTAAAGTCTGAGACACAGAGTGTGAGCCCTTGTCTCTGATCCCTGGCTCTGAGATCCAAGAGAACACTGAATTTCATACAACATGAAATTTATGGGCATGTTTGCATGGTGATACATGAAAACAACTGTTAAAGTTAGATAGAAAAGCTAAAAGTGTGAGTGTGTAAATTAAAAGGTTTTCTTAAGTCACTAGGTAAAAAGTTAGTTTAGAGTTTAAACTAGTTTAGAAAATAGGAGACAAGATAAAGAATTTAGAGTGTTGTCTCTTTTCCTTCTTTCTTCATTTTCTCCTTCTAGCCTTACACTTCCTATAGGTGTTTTGTGTCTGCAGATTTCCAGTTCCTCATGAAATCCTCTGAATTACAAACAACACTTTCCCAGTTATGCAGTCTTCACTGGCTTAGGCAGTCCTTCTGTGAAGAGGCAAACTTCAAAACCTACCACCTTGAGAGATGTTTCTGAAAGTTGCTCCTTCAAGCAGTAGGCACTGCAGATTAGCACCAGACCTACTCAAAATATCTGGATATTCCTCAACACCAAACATCCACCAAATTGTCTCTTACAGATCTTTCCTTGCAGAAATTGCCAAAAGAACCTTTTAAATTACTTAATACAAGCACTATATTCAGTCTAGAGACATCTGGCAGTGCCTAGAAGGTGAGGCATAATTAGTATCAGGAAATGTAAGGTAGGATCTCCTGTTGTATTTAACTGCAGACTAAAATGGATTTGGTCAACATTTAGCTGAATACATCATTGGTAAGGTCTGAAAAGATGAGGACAGTTTGGTTTGGCCTTTGTTCTTTGGGTTTTGGTTTTTTTTAAATAAAGACAGAACTGGTCCAAGAGTCGATCCTAAGAGAGTTAGCATCTTTTAAACAAAAAATTCCAGCTAAAGTAGATGTTTGCCTCTTGCTAATGCAGCACTCTTCAAGCTGGATTTTGTCTCAGTCACTACAGAGAGTAGAGCTCAATAGACAGGCATAAAGATTTATAGCTATTGAAATGTCGAGTTCATAAAACTTTATCTCTCTACACAAAGCACAAAAGCAAAGGTTTGACATCCTTCTTGTTTTTCTGATGCTGTGTAAGTCTGCATGGATCATCAAGACAAGAAAAAAAAAGTCTAAAACTGCAGCAATCCCACACCAGTCCCAACAGGCAAATTTATGTGAGGTAATCCTGTGCAAGAAAATCTTAAGAAAAAAGCAGAAAGAAATCCCAAGTACACTTTTCTTTTATTCTCCATACAAAAATCAAGAGATTTTTAATTTCTAATTACTAAAAATATAACTCAAAATTGCAAACAGCTTTCATAAAAAGACACCTGGCAGAAAACATCTTAGTATTTGCTGAAATAACATTAAAAAAGCATTTACTTATTTTAAAGCTAAATACTTGGAAGCTGACAAGACCAGGATGGAGGGCAAGCTGCACTGTTCTACTCAGCAGCTCCAGTAAACCCAGAGTGTTACATTCCCAACAACACAGCACAGATTTCTTAAAGCTGAGAAATTAAAGGAATTAAAAGAAAGGAGCATGTTCAATTAAGAAAAAGAACCTGCTGTTATCTATGCAACTGGGAATTTGAGTGTATTTGGACAGCAGACCATGGTTAATGCTTCTCTAGCTGCTACAATTAATACAGTTACATCAGAGTGGTCAATAAGCTTAAATGAAAAAAGAACAAATACTAATGAGGAAAAATGTCAGTTTCTAACACTGAATAAAGCACCCTCACTAACTGCATGTGCTCTTTGTAAGCAGGCACTGACATCTCTGCTGACACATCCGTGGTTCCCAACATCCTCTGAGTCAGGAGTGAAGCTCCAGCTCCTGCACAGCCCCGATATCCGGTGTTTGCAACAGGGCTGTGGGAGCAGCCTAACCAGGGACAAAGGCAAACAGCTGAGCAGTGAATTCTCCTCTGATCCATTCACATTTACATCACCTCCTGCTCAAACAGACAAATCCAGGCTCTCCATCACTGAGCATCTCTAATTTTTGCCTTGTGTTAATGTGAATTAATTTCTCTTCTTCAACAGCAGCTTTGTGGACTTCCATTACCTTATCCTTAAATATTCAGGTACCCTGATAGTATTTCAGCCTCATAAAAGTCAGCTCAGGATCTTTGCACTGCTGGTCCTTTATGGGCATGACCTCATTTTAGAAAGCATTTGAGAAGGTAAATATTAGAAATACACCTTGCCATACCAACTTTCAACAAAACAGATGTTCATTAACCCACACTGACTGTTCCTTACACAACTTCTCCATTCCCTTGGTCTCTTTGCTCAGCAAGCAACAGAAATGGTGTGCTGCCAGAACCACTAGTGGCTCAGTAAGCATTCCAGCTTTCCCACTCAGCATTCCGAGCAGAGGAATCAGCCACAGAGGGTTTTTGCCTTTCCTCTGATTAACACACTCATAAGAAAGTTTGCACATGGCAAGCGCTGCACATATTTTGGTACCATAGTAAACATCTGGCAAGCAGAGGCTGGAGTGATGGAAATCACCTTATTGCTTCCACAGAGACAAACTACAAAAGAGGCCAAGAGGTGAGGACATTCCTGAAGTTAACACATTCATCACAGCAAGGGAAAGCTGCAAAGTAAACTTGAACTGCCTGCTGTGACAACTCCAGAAGCTTTTTGCTGAGCCCAATGCAAATAACTGCTCTAACTTCCTAACAAAGAATAATGGCAGTAATTGCCTAAGAACAGAAAGAGGGAGTCTCTCCATTGCTAGTAGCAATATAGGAGTAGATATTCTGGACCTAAAAAAAGGGGATCCATCTAATTCTGTGCCTTGCCTGTCACAAAACCAAATTCCTTAAAGAAGGATAGATGAGGAAAAAAAGAAGAAAAAAAAAAAAAGAGAGAGAGAGCCCTACAGGTAATAGCTTTCCTTAGAGAGACAGAGCTAACCTGGTTATCAAATTTCCTTTGTGCAATTCCCCATCATTTTCAGCCTAAAAGGCCAACACCCACTGTACTCTCAGTGATCCCCCTGGCTCCTCTCTCTGATGTGGAAAAATCACCACCACTGCTTACACCAGAGCCTCTTAAAGGTCCAGCTCTCACTGCATAACCTTGGCCAATATCTGAGCTAGTAATTTTAGGATGAGGGAAAATTAATCCTTCAGCAAGGAAAATAAACAGGAGGCCACAGGAGGGGACTACTGGTGAGACAGGATCAATCAAAAGGGGAGATTTCAATCCTCAAGAAATTCTCTCTTTTTCTTTTGGGATTTAGAGAACAGCCTCTCTCAACTGCAGGCATGATACAAGTGGGATGTATGGCTCAGCAAGCTGCCCTCTTATCCACAAGGGCTTACCTGCTCTGAAGGAAATTCCTCCAAGAATTCTGCTGGCTAGTTATAATGGTGCTTTAAATTCACAGTACTGCAAAAGCCCAGCCAAATAAAAGTAAGACCTGCTAGTCACAGGTGGTCTTTCTGAGACTGGAGGAACCCTTTGGAAAGGGCTATGGGCACATCACTCCTACCAACACCAAGCACTTGTGATACCCCTCTGATACAACTCCTAGGAGTTAGTGAGGGTCCTCACTCAGTGGCTGGCAGTGCCCTGGAACCCATCTGAGCCAGGTTTGCAGCACTCCTGAGGAAAATCCATATGGTTTTATCTTTCTCAGTCCAACACAGATGAAGTCCAGCTGCATTTTTCCAGTTTCCATAGAAAAGCAGTGCTGAAAGTGACACTGGCTCAGCTTTTCTCTCATTTCTGTTTTGTAGTCTAGTTTCTTCAGAGACAGCAGCCAGATCTAACATACTTAAGAGGAGTAGCCTCTTCTGAATCCTATCCAACCTGAAATACTGGCTTTGTTGGCCAGAGGCCCAGGTGAGGCTGTAACTGTGACATTACCTGCAATACCTTCGCTTAACCTTTTCCCTCCCAAATTGCCAGAACGTATTCCAGCTATTTTGACATCTTAGCAACAAAGATCACTTCATATACAGCTTTTTATTTCACTTTCCATTTGAGCATGCCTAATGCACTGCTCTGCAGCCACTACCTCAGTGCAGTCCCTTCCAAGCTCTGAGTCAGAGGCTGTGTCTTGCGAGGGCTCAGAGGCTCCAGGGCCAGAGGCTGCTGTGCCAAAAGCCTCCAGCCTGGGCTGGGGAGGGGCTCAGCAGCACCCTCACCTTTGGACAACTCTGTTCCACCCTTCCTGACTCAGCCTCAAAGAACAGCCAAGGGAACAACGTCCTTTCCTTACTATTTGTCCAAATAGGAGCTCGTAGGAGTAGGTACAAACAGAATCCAGGTTCTTTGAACAGACTTATTTTCAGAGAATCCTGCTATTTCATTGCAAGGTGTTTATAAACATTTCTTCAGCCATGGCACCGCTAGCTGACTGAAAAAACAAAAAAAAGCTAAACTAAATGTTCAAATCAATTCCTGGGACACATCAGCAGCTGAGTCCTGCAGTTGTGAAACTCACTGTCTTTAACCACAGCAACTGTTGGGGAGTTTCTGTCCTTAGTTCCTTATTGGGGAAAATATTTTCTCCCCATATTCAGGAAGAAATTTTGAGAAGGCTTCATTTTCCATAAAAAAAACCCTTAGAGTAATACATGTAATTTCTCATGCTAACATTTTTAGAAGGCAACTTTTCATTAAGTTAATCATTGTGTTGGTTTTAAATATCATGAACACAAACAATGCACATGTATTCTGGGTAGGGTCACATCTGGAAAAACAGAATTTGAGCAAGCTGGACAAAGGTGCTTCTAAAGCCTTCTCTTTTCTTGTGCTTAGTGCACACTGGATTGACAATTTACACTGGGAGAGACCTTGGGAGGTCTCTGTTCCAACATCCTTCTCCAGACAGGATCACCAGCCATTAGGCCAGACCAAATTGCTCAGGGCTTGATTCAGTGTGATGTTGAAACCCTCCATGGGCAGAGACTGCACAGCCCCTCTGAGCTACCTGTTCCAATGCTTCTCTGTAAGAAAGGTCCCCCCTCACAAATACCCACAGAAATGTGTCTCTTCAACCACAGAAATTCTTCTTCTGACAATTTCCTCCCTTAGTTTCCTAGCTGTCATAGAAACACACTCAGATCCCTGCTCTCATCTCTACTTGCCCCCTCATTCCTTTTGCTCATCCTTGACTTCTCACTTCACCACACCATCCCCCACATCTCCCTGCCTTTGGCTTGGAAATGGTCCTGGGATTTCTTGCTCTTGTCCTCTCATCAATATACTCATTAAATCTTCTCAGCAGTAAGAATGCCTGCAGGTGCATGCAAAGAAAGATCCCATGCCACCTTTTCTGATTGAATTCCCCAGTGCAAGATGAAGGATGGCCAGAACTTTTCCTCTCTGCAGGTAACTGCATCTGCTGGAGTCTCTCCTTCCTCATGCCAAAGCATTCCCCATGGTGTCCCAAAAAACCTCTCAGAAGCAGATACAATGGATAGTAACTACCTTGCCTTCAGCTCCTGCCCTGGAGACTACGAGGCACAGCAGTGCAGATGAAGCTACAACTTCTACTGTGAGACAACACTATCACAACTGCTGTGCTATGTGCTAACTTCTACAGAACTTCAGGCAGATGGCAGATGTGGTCCAGCTGTGTAAACCATCCCTGAAGGAATTCCAGGTGAATAGTAGCATGAGGAAAATCCTGACAGATTGCTTCCCCACCCAAGGGGAAAAGGATTTCAGCAACAACAAAAAAGATTACAGACTGGGATATCCCAGCTACCTTAAATCTGACTTGAGCAGTCAAGTCTTCCTTCAGGTGACTCAGGGTTACTCAGCTATCAGGACAAATTATCAAATCAACCCTTTCACTCTGACACCAAGAAATAATGATGCTCGTGACACTTCTTCCTGTTCACTTGCTTGCCAAACAACCTTGTTGATACCTTCTTTTATATAACTTTTAAGGCACAGAATATTCTTAGGTGTCTCCATTTTGTAGCAGAGGAAGGACTCCCTCTCTCTGAGCAGAGGAAAAAAAATAATCATGAGCTGACCATAACCCCATTCCCTGTCTCCTTGTACCACTGGCATGGTGGTAAAGCTGAGAAGGAGGGAGGAGTGGGAGAAAGGTATTTTCAAGGTTTTATTTTACTTCTCATTATCCTGCTTTTGATTTTGTTAGTAATTAATTCAATTAATATCTCAAATTCAAGCCTGTTTTGCCTGGGATGGTACTTGGTGAGTGATATCTCCTGGTCCTTATCTCAACTCATGGATGCTTTGTTATATTTTCTCTCCCCTGTCCAGGTGTGGAGAGCAGTGGTAGAGGGGCTTTGGTGGGTGCCTGGCATCCAGCCAGGATCAACCCCCTACACTCAGGTATCACACAGCAGTTACCTGGCAAACAAACAGGTAAGCAAGGTACTATCCCTGGCACATCTGCCAGTACTTTTCTCCTTGAGTATACTACAGTGGGGTTCCCTAGTCAAAAACCTGTTTATCCCTCCCTGGCAATGTCTTCTTGTATTCCACTGTAAATTTTATTTTACAGCAAGCGTGATTTGTTTTATATAACATATAACACATCACTCAACTCCATCCCTACATTCTGCTTCCAACAGAAGCCACTAGTAAACATGAAAGCAAAACATGTTAGAAATGGGCCAGAGGAACCTTCAGTTTCTGTCCATTGTGTGTTAGGGATTCAGCAGCTGGCTCTAGTGACCTGTCACAGATGATAAGCTGATAGTTGCCTTTCTGCTCCAAGCCCTCTTCCTCATCCTCCTTTCTTGGACACTAAGACATGCTGGACCAGCCCCTCAGCCACCAGGAGCTCACCCTGCCCTGAAGGGGCACCTTTGCTGGTGACTCCACTGAAACATGCACTGCTTAAAGCCACGTGTTCCTTAGACTGTGTTTGTTTTAAAATAGCCCATAACCAACTCATTCTACAAACCAAATCAAGAACCTCCACACCTTAAATCATAAAGCATACCCTCCACTAACTCCTGGAAAAATGCCCAGAAAGAAAACTAAAATGCCTGAAAACATCTGACTTGCTGACTGCTGAAATCTGCTGCTTGTGTTCCTGCTTAGCACTCAAGTGGGGCTGCTGCCCCAGGCCAGGAGAAGGAACAGCATCCTGACCCACTGTACTTCGAGTAATTAGATGGCTGTTCCCAATAACACACTTTTATACTTGTAGGAGTTCAACTAAAAAACTAATCCAATTCATTTTCTTTCCTTCCAGCCAATAACACAGTGATCACAAACAAGCAATGGCTGTTGCCATTTCTCAGAGAAATTTCTGCAGGAGCAAAATTTTGTAAGTACATCAAAACCATCAATGTCCATAAACTCAAAGGAAATGAGACATTTTAAAGTCAAGACATTGACTACATGGACTACTCTACAGTGTAGAGATGGTAACTCCTGTGCCCTGTGCTTGCTTTAGGAAGCAGAGGAGCTTCAGTGCAGGTAACACAAACTAATCTATGGAAACCCAGTGTGCCAGGCCTATGCAATGCTGAGCTGAGAACTCCACAACCAGGGCCTCAAACTGGGGCAGCTGCCAAAAACAGACAACAAAAAGTAGAAGGAAACAGTGGCTCTGATCCCTGCACAAGGACAATGCAGAGAGAAAGGTAACTACAAAGATGAAAGGAAAAGGAGTTCATGAGGGGAGACCAATGAGGCTGAGATTTCCATCAGGAGCAGAGAAAGGGTACAGAAGATGGGAGGCATTACAGCACAGGTTAACAAAACCCATAAAATGATAAACAAGTTGAATTTGCAGCTCTCACCATGTGTAATTTGCCAAAACCTCCAACTGTAGGAGCAGGGGCTCCTGCAGAAACTAGCAGCAAACTGGGCTAGAGCAGATAAAACACTTTTTTACACTATGAGCAAGAAACTCACAGATCCTGCTAGCAGCAGCAGCAGCTGTGGAGGCAGCTGCACTCAGCAGGTCCAAAATGGGACCAAAAGCACAGAAAAACTGATCTGTAACCAGCAAGTCCAGGACCAGGCAGGGATAGTCATGGTCCCTGGGACAGTGCAGGAGCACTGGACCACAAAAGCATCCAGACTTGTAAGCTTTTCTCAAAGCAGCCTTTGCTATTGCTCCCATAGGAGTTGAATTACTGGCCTAGATGGATTGTGGGTCTGACCCATCAAGGCATTTCTCATGTTACACTTATTCTCCCCCACAAATCTCTTGGCTTTCATTGGATCCAAAGCCAAGCAGAAGACTGAAATTCAGAACTTCAATTAGTGCACTGTTTCAGTATTCACACACACACACAAGATCCTGAATGGATGCTACTTTCATTACACATATTTCTGGATTATCTTTTTTTTCCATTGAAATGTGGGCTGTCTTTTGGGAGTCAGCCAGATGCCTTCAGGAGACAATGCTGCTGAACTGCTGTCAGCTGCTGCACTGGAACACAATACAATACCATCTGACAGACAAGAAAAACAATTCTTAACGTACTTACCATGAATGTGCCAGAGGTTAGCACCAGTGTTAGTTGTGTGTGTTAGACAAGAAAGTGCTTTTCTATACAGCAATCAGCTTGGGAAAAGCTAAAAATAACATAATTGCAGAGTACTGTGCAGCCATCCTCCTGCATGTGAGCATTTCTATATGTGAAGCTTATTTTCAAAGTTATAAAAAGAGTATCTAAGAGAAATCAACCCATCAGCAAAAAATCCGTCCTCTGCATAAAGCCCAAAATCCTCCATTGAAATACAGACAGCATCTTTCCCTGCTAGAGAGTAGAAATAATAAAGTATCTTGGAGAATAGGCCTGAATTACTAGAAATCATTTAATAGCAAAAAGTTCATGGAGGCGTTACTTTGAAACTGTTGCTTCCCACAAGACCAGAAAACTTGGGAGATTACACCAGAATTAGAAAGCGCCTGTGTGACAAGTCTGAGATTGAGCCACATACCTTTCCCTCCTCAAAAGACTATTTTGATAGCAGACTTAGTTCAGCTTATTTACAGGTTTGCAGGTCACTTTTTAACTTGTCAAAACATATGCCAGGCATGTGTGCAGCAGCCAGATAACTTATAATTGAAGTAATTTCTGAAAACAACATGCAGAAACAAACATTTAATACAGATGATTATCACTTATACTTTGATTTTGGCTTCATACTACTATCTTTGCATCACTGTATTTAATTACACTCCACATTTCCTTCATGAGTCATCGTTGCATAACAAACCTGATAGCCACTTTATGGGTGTGTTGCAGGTTTGCACAATTAACTGAGTCTATTGGACTGGAAATGACGATTTGTATTAACTGAAAAGATCATGTGGCTGCACAGTTTGTGGGTGTTGGTTTATTAGAATGGAAAGTGCCAATTAGAGAAGGAGAAAACAAAGACAAACTAATGATGTTTTAAAGAGAACTACCTATGACTTCCTGGAAATGTTAGAGTTTATCTGGGATAGGATTCCCAGGTGCTAAATTACAAAGATAATTATTGTTCCTCTGTTCATAAGCACATAGGAATGGCAAAGGAGGAAGCACAAGCAGTGGAGGGGGAATGAAACACAGAAAAATCCAGGAACAGGATAAGAGTTTCCATGCCAAGGCCACCACCACTGTCACCATCACCTTGTAGCCCCTGCCCAGCAAAGTCTGCCCAAGTTGGTCACACAAGATGCAGCAGGGACTCACTGGGGACCATCTGCTCTGCCCTGAACCCACAAAGACACTCAGCAGATCCCAGGAGGAAGAGAAGAAGTTTCCACCAATAAATACCGACTCCTAAAACTGCAGTGACCCCACAGAGGATGGAAGAGATTGCAGGCTCAAGAGAACAGCAATTTTTAGGCTTGTGGGTGTAGGGCTTTGGCCATGCAGGTGCAGCCTCACCACCCTGCACCACTGCTCTCCCTGCAGAGCTATTTCCAGCCATGCAACAGGAATATTTTTCTCCTCTCCACATTTTAAGCTCAACAGAAAATTGAGTTCAATCATACTTTACTCTTCATATCTACTTTCAACATCTCCATCTCATTACCACAAATCCTTACTAAAAATGTAAACACCAGATGCCTCCAAACTGACTAAAGGTTATATATTCAACTAAGATACCCACACCATTTTGATTAACAATTAGAAGGTGGTACTTTTGACAGAACAAACACCATGTAATTTAAGTAGTTAAAGACGTGCTAAAAACTCAAGTTATTTAGTTGCTCAAAATTCCCATGAATTATTCTGCAATGTACTTAAACCCAAGAAATTTCATAAATTAATTATGCTCATAAATTTCTTAAATTTCTGCATAGAAGTGAGTTCAGTTCAGTGCTTGGAAAAAAAACAACCCACAATGGATATAGTTCAATGTGGTCATTAAAGGAGGAAAAAGTGGGTTTAGGTGGAGTTTTTGGGAGGGGCTGAGGGGAGGAGTGGAGAAACATACAGAATCAGATTGTTGCCTTAATTTGTATTTTTGTAATACAAAGACATTTTAAATCCTTCTAAATAAATATTTAAAATAGCTATTAGCTATTTAATTCTAAGAGCCAAAATTCAGATATGTTGATTAACCTATTTCTCCAGCAAAAATCATTAGGTTCTGTAGAGATTCACTTCTCAGAAAACCAGTGTTTTATTAGTAGGCACAAATCCACTCAGGTGAGTAGAGCATTAGGCTCTGGAATTAAGGCTGTCATTCATAAATAGACATTAAAACACATGTCAGATTTTGACATGCCAAAAAAACCCAGAAGCAAGTTCACCAGCACTGTCTCAATTTGCTGGGGATGTCTGTGGTACAGGATGAGTAGTGCAAATACAAACACACATCTCAAAATACAAATGCTCAGCAGACAGTTGTGTCCCCTTCCACATGCCCCACATAGGCAGAATCTTAAATATGAATAAAATTAACTTTATACTACTTGGGAATCAAGTTACCAAACTATTAATTTCTATGATGATACGCTTAGAACTGTTTCCAAATACTGCTTCTATATATACAGCTCTTCCACTGAAATTACTGCAGAATGACAACCAGATGAGCTCTGCTCCCACTGTCCTTCCTGCTCTGTCTGCTCTTACCTCCCTGGCTAACCAAAGCCACACACTATTCCACCTTCAAATCTTGTAAAATCTGTGGAATGTCCTTACCCTGCTTTCAGAGGTCTCAAAAATACCCATGTGATACACAAGGCATCCCAAGCCTCCCTGGGTGATGGCTTTCTTTAACAGCCTGTTACACTTCTAGAAGGCTGTCACTTTTGCTTTTTCACTCTTTCTTCTGTAGAGATCACAAGGATGGATACTGATGATATTTTTTAGGGAATCCATTCGGTGCAGGTAGCTCAGGGTGCAGCTACAGTTCAGGTAGAGCTCTGGGTGGCCAGAGCACCAAGCAAGAAGTCATGAACTGCTGGTCCTTAGCACAACAAAGGGCCTGGGGACCTTGGTCCAGCCAGGGGAGGGACACTGAGAGGCAGCAGCACAGCCCCTTGACTTTTGCATGCTTAGACTGCAAGGATATAAAAGCCCCTTTGTTTGGGGTCCCTTCTCAGAGGCACCATCTCAAGCTGTTATTTTGTTATTTAGTTATTTTGCCAAGATTAAATTATTTTGTGGATCAGGATGTCTGAGACTGTGATGGGAAGCCTGGTTTGACTGTGGAAATGTGGGTGTGTAGCTGTAAAGGGGCCTTGGTCTCTGCCCAGGTGGTGTGAGAGTGACTGCCAGAGTGGCTCCTGCATGGTCAGACAGGGACATTCCCTTAACATACTCTATAAATAAACTATTTTATCAGAAGAATGGGTTATGGCATTTTATCTTTAATAGCTAAAAATGATAGAACAAGGCACAGAAAAAGGCAAAGAGACAAAGAGTTGACTCCTGCTGTTGCTTCCAGTCCCAGTGAGACTCACTGTCTAATTATGACTGTAAAAGACTGATGATGTCTAGGCTTGCCAATACAAATACACAACAGTTACAGATGCTAGCAATATTTAGGAATTTTTCAGGAGTTCCTGTTTGGTCCTGAAAACAAGGCTCTAGTTGTTTTGAAGAAGAAACACCTCTACCTGCAAAATACTGTGTGAATAAATGAATCCAATAGTTGTGAGGCTACTCAGCTTTGCCACAAAGACAATGTCTGTCTGTGTACTGAGTGCAGTGAGATGACCAGGACAAAAAAACCACACTGAAAAAGAAATAGTGTAGTAGACAAAGGTAACAGAATACAACATGTTCTTGTGAAGGCTGAAAAGGAATTTCAATGTTGCTGCAGACCCTAACATGGCACATAAGTGGATTCTGGGAACTTCCCCCAAACTGTCATTATGCACAACACTACAGTTGGGTAAAATACCGAGCCTAAAGGGCACAAAAACACAACTGAGCCCGTCAGCTGACAACAACTCCTCTGGCTCTGCAAAGAAGGAGATGGGATGCACCAGAGTAGTTAAACTGGGGTTTGAGTCAGCTCCTCTCTTGATGTTCCAGCATCCTGTTCCAGTGGGACATCTCTCCTAGGACACTGCCCTAAAAGCATACAATGCCCTAAAAGCACACAATCTGCACGGATTAACTGAGCTCCAGACTAAAGCTTGGCTTCCTGATGACCAGTTTACATGCCCGAGAGCAAGAAAGAACTCTGTTTGGGAGGACTGTGTAACAACATCTCTACAGCAGGAGGAAGGAGGTAACACTTGTGTGAGTTGTTCAAATATTGCAGAATGGATGGTAAAAAACAGATGTGGCTGTGGCCATTTCTGGGAAACACAAGTGTGAACAACCAGCTATTTTTAATTTATCGAGTTCCATTCCAGTCTAAGCTGCTACAGACTCTGTGTCAATATTTGTGTCCTTTTTTGATCTCTTCCCTCACTCAGCTTATGCTTATGTGCTGAAAAAGTCTGAGCACATGATTACCCCATTCAGGCAACATGCCTTTGAAATGGCTTTTTAATCTTGACTCTCCACTCCCTGACAGACTGAATTTTGCAGTATGTCTGTATTCGCTGTCTAGACACTTGAATATGCTAACCTCTAATTTAGCCCTCCTTTACTGACCCATGAGTTTCCTCCCTTCTGTGGGTCTTCTGGCTAAACTGGAAATGCAAGACACTCATTCTGCCCCACACCTGGCTGGTGCAACTGCATTCATACAAATCTGACCAGTGAAGTATGCACATGTTCTTCATTCACAGCAACAAGGAATCCTTACACTGAAAAAGTTTTGTAGCACTCTGTTCCTTTCTTTGTGATCTCTAGAGTCGAAGAGCAGCACAGCCCTTTCCTGAAATGATTCAGATACAACTGCAGAGACAAGGGCCTGAGCTGAATCTTGTAAGCAGAAATAAATCATTGTATACCCAGTTATGTAAACAGAAAAATATGGAAAAGACTGACTGAAATATAAAAGGGAATGAAAAATCTAGATGTATTCCAACAGCAGCTGTACTACCCCATACCCCAAGGTCCACCTAATCCAATATTGCCCTAGCATGAGTTAAAAAAAGGCAACACAAATGTTTAGGGCAGTGGGCAACTTTCTCTCCTAGTTCCCAGCAGTCTGACACAAGACACTTTCCCTAAAGCCTTAATGGATTTTTCTTTCATCAGGCTTTCTGTGACTAGTTTTTGAAGCAAGTAAAACTTCTGGTATTTGCAGCATTCAGACAGAGATGTAATCAAGGTACACAGACAAGAACTCACAAAAGCCATGCTGTATTTCCACTTTTAGATAGTATGTTTGCATCACAAACCACTTCCACATGCCTGAAGCATAAAAGATTTGCTATCTGTGTCAGCTTCTACAGATGGCTTAAGAGGCAAATTAGCATTATCCAATTGCTTTAAAGTCTTGTATAGGGACAATTCAAACAAAGACTGAGTAATGGCCCCTGTTCAAAGCTGAATTTCAGCATCAGGTCTGTACAGTTGCACCTATGTTACCCTTGTTATGTGAGAGTCTGCACTGCTGATCTGTGAATTCCTAAACTCATTGTCTCTGCCCCTTCCCTACATTCCTCTATCCCACACCACACCATACAGCATGCCCTGTACAGTAAGAATAGAAGTATAAAGGTTAACTGCTTGTAATTTGGGAGACATTCTTCCACTCATGTACCAGCACATCAGTTTACTGCCACTGCACCAGTCTGGCATCTCAGTTCAGTGAGACTACAGCAATTCTAATGTGTCCCATATGTATTGTTGTTTCCCCCTGGAATAAACATGCTTAAGTTGCTTTACTTCAGTTTAGGGTGGTACAAGTTCAAAACTTAGGTAACTAAGAATTTTATTATCTACATAGATTGTTTAGGTTTTCGTGGCAGAGTCCTTAACCTCAGCGCTGGTATGCAGATCCACTCTGCCAGATTACCACAAAACAGAACAGAAGATAAGTACCTGAATAAGATAAAATGCAAGTACATAAGGATTGCATAGTTTAACTCCTACTGTGCACATCCTGATTCTGCTTGAGGCAAAGGCTGTGATTTTTAAGAAAGAGGTAAGAGCCACATGATAACACATTTCTTTTGGAAGTCAGCATCCAAGCCAAGGTCAATGTTTTGAGTTTTAATCTGCTGAATAATGACAGAATTCAGGACTTCTCATGATGGAAAGATTTATTCATAAACCACCTACTGCACTGCATTTTGCTAGGTTTGCTTGTCCCAGGCAATGTCTTACTAAAGGGTTCACAAAGGCTACATTTGAAATAACTTGTGACACATGATCTTGGCTCTGCAGAAGCACCTCTGGAGGTGCAGCAGCAACGTATCCACACCACCCTCACTCACATAACTAGTCATGCAAAAACTAACACCACAGCATCCAACTTGCACTTTGTTTACCTCTCTTCAGGAAAGCTTTTCCTCTCTGATGACTGACCACAATTACCTTTTCTAGTCATTAACAAGGCCAAAAAGAAAAGTGTCTAAGCTACTCATTCCCTTTCAGGCAACCAGACAGGAGGCATGCTTACCAGAGAGCATGGAAAAAAAACAAACCCTGAGCTTCCTGCTCAAGAGCATCTACCACAAATAAGTATGATTAAGCAATAATACAGCAGCAGCTACTGTAAAACAAAGTTGTTGTTTATGGAAGGTGGCTTAAAAAAAAAATCACAACCATCTAAAGAATGACTGTACAGGAGCTTTATCTAACATTCTATATTAAAATATATATATCTATTATTTTCCACCAAGTCTTTCAGTATTAAGTTTTGCAATTTTCTGGCTTCCTAAAAAGATTTTGCCTTTTGCTTCTCCAACTGCTGCTTTACATGTATGCCTTTCTCCTCTCAAAACAAACAGAAGGAGCAACTGAAAATTTTAAGTGTTGAAAACAGGAAATATGAAGGGGACTGAAATCAATGGGAAGGTATAGGCTGCAAAACAAGCTAGAAACAGGACAACTGATCAAAGGACATCAAGTATCTCTGAGATTTCCTCTGCAAAAAGAATCCTCAAATGAAATTAAAAGGATTGAATGAAATGAAAATCATGAAAGTCCATGCTATTCTTTATTTCACAGAATTCAGACATTTCATTTATCAAATACAGAAAAGTCTGCTATCCATCTCCAAACCTGCTACAGGAGAGGTTTAAGGCTTCTCATAACACCGAGCTGTTGTTTTTAGCAAACTTGTTATTAGTATTGATGACCCATGGTGCTGAAGACTACTTAGGATTTAGTCTTCAGGGCACTTAGCAAATTACAAAATGTGGTTTACACATGCCTACAGAACTATGAGGTGGTTGCAGAGAAGTGAGAGAGATGGGAATGTAACTGTTGGTGCAGAATTCAATTTCCTCCATCCTCAAGCCAGCACAGAAACCATTGCAAGTGACACCATTACTAAACATTTTTATTCAGTAGAAAAATCAGAAATTTAAGGCATGGAGTTTTAGTGAACAAAGGTCATAAGTAAACTTATTTAACAGTAAGAGACAAAAATTCCATACAATTACATGCACATGAACTAATTCCAAAATTATCTAACAAAAAAAAACAAGGCCTGCTGATAGCAGATAGAGGCCACAGTGTAATACCTGTAGGGAGTAACAGAAAGATCTTTTCCTGGATCAAAGATCCTCAGGTATAAATAAGTAAAGAAGCCAAACATCTTTTATTCCTCATGTTCCACTACAGAGGCACTACAAGAGTTTGTCCTACTGAAGTCATGTTGACACTGAAAATCTGTGAAAAACATTTTAAAGGAAAGTTTGTCCTCTGTATCCATTCATTACAACATTTAGGGCTGTTTGCATATCAGTTAGTATGTACATCAACACACCAGAATTTAAAAAATAAAAAGAGAAAAACAAAAGGAAAAAGAAAAGATTACTTTCTCCTCATGCAACCAGGACAATTTAAACTTGAGATAACTCATGTTGCAGGGCCAGCTTATCCACAGAAATAATTAGTCACGGTCTTCAAGTCCAGAACAATAGAAGTACAGCAAATACTTGGAAGGAGCCTTTGAGCACGTACAGTTCAGCACAAGCCACTGCCACCAGAACACAAACATCCTGCAGTCTCTGTTAAGTGCACCCCAATTCATCAAAATCACAAACCCACGCTCTGCTCCCCTCCTTCCTTTTGATGGCTTCTACTTCCCCTTAGATTCTTTTCACTTTCTCTTGCCTGCATAACATGTCCAGTCAACTTTAGAGGACCTCTTCATCATTTTTCACAATGGAAATTTTCAACTTCTCCTAGCCCTGCCCTTTTTTTCTCACATCACCTGTATTTTTACAGCAGTACAACAGTTCTTACTGTTCCAGTAGGTAGGAGACTGAGTAAGTACCGTTACACAGTAGGAGATCTTACTGTCCCTAAGAACAAAAACAGATGGGGGGCTTTCACCAGAGGTCAAAAGAAACCCCAAAGAGAAAAGAGACGTGAACTGCTGACATGCATCAGATTGAAATCAAGCATTCTTTTTTCTTAAAATATCAGTAACTATTCCAGTTTAAAGAGTATAAATGGAAGACATATTTTGTTAATCCAATTGTTAAGCACCTCTAAGTGCTGGGAGTTTCAAGAGTCCCACACTGGTATTTCTTTCTCCAACAAGGAAATTATTCCAGTGTAGAGCAAAACTGATCAAAAGCCCGATTTTTATTGTTTATGCTGTAATGAACAGCATCACTTGTAAATGCTCTCAAAAGTCTTTAAACAGCAGCTTTCACCATGAATCCTCCTTTTGTGACCACTGCAGTTTATTTACCACCACAAATCTATGTCTAGATACAAAATACTGTCAAACCTGTGATAGCCCACTCATACTTTCTCAAGGTGCCAAATAAATAATTACACACGAAGATCTATTTATTTAAACGTAAATATGTCTATTTCAAGAAAACTGACATTCACAAGACCAATTCCTATGTCAGTAAAAGGTTTGGTGTTTTCTCCCCTTCCGGTAATACTGAAGGACGGGGATTCCCTGTGACTGCAAAATACTCGGTCACCACACGCGTGGGCAAGGCCTGGTCCCACCTCACCGCCCGGACCTGTTTATGAGAAAACCGTGAGGCACCGACGGGGAACAACACGGGGAGCAACACGGGGAACAACACGGGGAACAAAACGAGGAACAACACGGGGAGCCACACGGGGAGCCACGGCCGCCGCCTCCCTCCCGGCGCGGGCCCCGCGGCCCAGGCCCGCCCGCTCAGGAGCCGGGCCGGGAGAGCGAGCGCTCCCTGCTGCCGGCGGGGAACAGCTCCGAGCCCGGGGAAGGCGGAGGGAGACTCCCCGCAGAGACGGGCAGTGAGGTGCCCTGACAGCGGCGGGGACAGGACCGCGATAGGCCGGGTACAGAACGAGTGAGTGCAGCCCCAGGAAGCGGGGACAGAAGAAGCAGGGGGCAGCAGGCAGTTGCTCTAAGGGAGTAGCGCACCGGCCAGGGAAAGTCAAACAGAGGGCCAGGGCACGACATCGAGCGTTGGAGAGCCGAGCAGCACCGCCTCAGCATCCCCTGGGCGGCCGCTGCCTTCCCGCCGGTGCGAGCGGCCGGTGCGAGCGGCCGGTGCGAGCTCCTCAGCTCGCCGCGGTCCTTCACCCGCACCTGGCGAACGCCGCTCTCACTAAGCCCGGAGGCGGCTGGTCCCGCAGGCCGGGGCGGAGTGGGCTGCCAAGGCGGAGGCGGCGCCGCCCAGAGGGCGCCCCGGGGCCGTTCCCGCTGGCGGGCACGGAGCAGCGGCGGCACCGCCCGCACCGAGGCCCCGGCCGAGAAGCGCCGCGGCCCCCGCGCCCGGCGGAACCGGAAGCCACCACACGGCCCTCACGGCCTCGCGCGCCCCCGCCCCTTTAGGGCCTCCCGTGACGAGGGCGCCGCGCGGGGCGGGGCGGGGCCGCCCGCGGTCCCGCCCCCCTCCATAAGAGCGGCGGCCGGCGCGCGCCGCGGCACTGACCGGCGCTGGGGCGGCGCATGCGTGTGGCGCCGGCGGCCGCGCGGAGCTGCGCGACACTGTCGGGGTGAGTGACGGCTCCGGCGGCGCCTCCCGCGCCCCTCGCGGCCATGGCGGCCCCCGGGCCCGCCCGGCGCACCGGGGCTGCCCGTCTGCGGCTCGGGGCCATCCCGCCCCTGCTGCGCCGGGCTCCGCCGCTGGGGCGAGAAGCGGGGGCCGGCGGATCGGGCGGCACACGCGAGTCGGTCGGGCCGCGGCGCCGGGGTTGGCCGAGCCCGTGGCTTGGAGCCGCGGTGCGGCCCGCGCCGGCGGGCGCGAGGGACGGCGGCGCGCGCCGGGAGGAGCCGGGAGCGCGGCTCGTGCCGTGGTGCTGAGGGGGGTGGGGGGGCGGCAGGGCCGGACCCGCCGCGGCTCCGCTCGCCCCGGGGCTGACGGGGGATCTCGGTGCGACACCGGCTCCGCTCGCCGCGGCGGGACTCCCTCTAAGTGGGACGGGATCCGCCCGGCGTCAGCGGAGCCCGTAGCCACATTCTTGGAAATCAACGTGGCGTGCCACGCGTTTTCTTCCTGACCCGAAACAGTATCAGTGTTCTCTCACTCGCTTCCGAGCTGCTCCTCTCGCTCCTGTGAGTAAACAAGAGACCGCACTGTGGGCTCAGGCTCTGCGCTTCGCACTCTAATTTAGGCTGGCTTAATTTAGAATAAACATTTCTTTGTGACTTAATACCTCATTACGCACTTATCCTCGATTTTCTAAAATAGCCAGTCTGTGGTGGTTAAATCTGGAGACATCGCTGTATCCTTGGGTATTGACAGCGCAGCCTGTGACAGCCGAGCGAGCAGGCCGGGGGCTCGGACACTTCAGTGGTCTCCTGTCACTGACCAAGGGGCCTGTGCAGCATTCTGAAGTAATAAGCAAATATTTATTGTGCTTGATCCAAAGATAACAGTACCTCATTACATATTAACTGGATGGGAAAGGCTCTGGGGGCAAGGTCTCTTTGGGCATTTTGGGAATACCTAAATCTTTGTTGTACCGGAATGGCAGGTGAATGATGCCTCTGCATCACAAATGCATTTGTGAATTGCACTTATAAGCCAGTTAAACTGCTCAATTCGCCTCTATTATTTACTCAATTTACTTAATGCACAAACCAATTTTTTTTTTCCTTTATAGAAGGAAAGAAACTTTCTTTCCTTTGCAATTTACCTACATGGGATAATTTTCTGATTTTTTTTTTTTTTTTTAATGGAAATCTACCTGTTGAGTTCTTGGTGAAGCTCTATGTCTGCCGTGCTCTGCAGTACAGGACTTATTTCAGAGAAAAACACTTCCAGTTCTCTGTAGTAGAAAAGAGAATTAAAACTTATCACAGAGTGTCTAACACTATGCTTATGAGTCTGAGTCAGCTAGAGAGGAATTTTTATTTCCTGAATGTAAGCTGTCTATATTCACATTAAAATTTTCAGGAGGGTGAAGTACCATACCTTAAGCATGCATCTGAAATCTGACAAGCAGAGGCAAGGCAATTGTCTTGCTGTTTAATTATTAGTTTTCTACTGGCAATTTACAGGTTACTCCCATTTGTTGTGTAGGACTGTGAAATGGTAGCCCAAATTTTAACTGAACTTAAACTCCTTGATGAACTGTGGTTCTTTGAATATATTTCAAATAGCTGACTGTTAAAATCTAAATACAGTTTGTCTGCTGTTCAGTTGATTTGTGTGTTGTACACCCATAGGATTAGTTTTATTTGCAAGCACCCATGATCTGATTGTTTAGTGATCATAGTCTTCTTTACCACAGAATGGTCCATTTCTGGTTGGCAAAATGTGTAGAAAAATATCTCAAAGTTAAGAATATAATTAATTTATACAATAACTGTAAAGAATGTAATTCCTATAAATGGAAATACCTTCTGAGGCCTGCATCTGAGCATGGTTTGGCCTGTGACTCAGGAATACTGAACTGCACTGTGGAGGTTTGGTGCATAGTAAAGAAGATCTAATTATTTATTAAGTGAATAGATTTAAACTAACCTTCTCATGAGGCTGTTTCTGTTAAGTGTTGGCTACTCAGCATTCATCTAGCTGCAAAGACAGAAGTATTTGAGGGATAAGAACTAGATAAACAGAATTTTTAACATTTTTTGAAAGTATTTGGAGTTCCAGAAAGTATATTAACAGCACTTAGGTTTTTAAAGTCCAATACTTGTAAGTCTGAAATACTTAAATATGAAAAGAGGTGTCTCTATCTCAGGTACTTATGTTAAATAGAAAGTCAGAGGAGAAAAAGGAAATTACATCACATTGTCAAATAAGGAACAGCTAGCTGGAGTGGATGACTTGTAGTGCAAAAATGTGCCCCTCCTCCTGTGAATTGCTTCTGAGATTTGTTAAAGATAATGTGGTGGCAAGGTGAGCAAAAATAGGTTGTGGATTTAAGGTAGACACATTTCTTCCCCTCCCAAAAGGGGTAAGTAGGTCTTTTTTCCTCCCCCTCTTTCCCATTTCTTACAAGAAGAATGTAAGCTCCTTGTCAAGAGTGCTGCCTTTATAAAACCTGTCAAAAGTTCATACAGGCATTCAGAAATCTGTACAGCAAGTTGCTGTATTCCATGCCCATTAAATGAAACATTCTAGAGCATGTTTTGCTTTACTGTGCATACCAGAAAGATTTTCTTTGTTATGAACTTAACTTGCCTCAGATATTCGGTTGCATTGGGGCTGGGAGAACAGGGAACAGAGTAATAAGATTCTGTGTGTGATTAGTGATAGGTAATAGGCTGAGCTAAGATGTATGCAAATGCTTCTCAGTTTCTAAACAGAGGATTACTGTTGTTATAACACAAGTATTTATTAATATGTAGCTGCATAAAAACTGTGTATTTGGGATTTTTGCCGCAATTCAATGTACAACAAATATCTTTCCAAAGTTCTCACTATGTAGATATGCTGCTGTTTATGGATACATTTGATTATTTTTGGCTTACACATAACCATCCTGTTGAAGTCTGAAGGTGTATTTGGCTTTGTAAAAAAATTTTTAAAAATCAATCTCCTCTCCAATACTTACTATTATTGATATTTATTAATACAAGCAGATCTGGATGATTACAAGTACCTTCTTTGCACTGTTACCTTGCCTTACAGGGAAGGGTGTCAGTAGCTTCCTAATGCACCAGCAAATCTTCTAATTGCCTTGGCTTGTAAATGCCCTGTAGAAATTACCAGCCATTCTTTTAGTTTGTACTCCATTTCTTTCGAATAACACAAACTAGAGAAGTGCTTCAGAAGTCTTCAGAAGTGCTTCATGCCATAAACTGTGCATAAGTAGGTCACACAAGCAGGGTAACTGAAAGCCCATTCTGTGCAAACCAGCAGCACACAAATGTGAGCTCAAGAATGCTTCATTACTGCGTAGTGTCCATTTTCTTTAGCAAATACACTTTGATGTTTCTTATGGCTAAGTTTAATTCCTTAAACTTTCAAGGAGGCAGAATTGGGACAGCAGTTAACAGTGAAAACTGTTGATGTTTATATCTTTGTGGCTGACTTTTGTAAATTTTATTTTTTTAAAAACCAATTACTAGAATATAATATGTACCACTCATCTTTAATAAAAGCATGCTGTCTAAAACATAAACTTTGTATTTTGTTGCTGTTCTCATGTCTCCTTCTTAAGATACTGTCTTCAAACAAACTTATGTGTGTTTTAAAATACAAGCACCATTTCTCTAGACTTCACTGAAAAAGTAACTAGGTGGTTTAGTGAAAGCACTACCTCTCTTGATATCTTAGCTTAAGGCACAGAGGACAGTTTCATAACTCTCTGAAATGTCAAGGCAAATCACCTGTGAATTGGCAAAGAGGTCATTGATGAATGAAACAAGTTTTATGGCTACATAAATTGTGCTTTATTTTTAAAAAATAAAGACTGATTGTAACAAGTGAAAATTACCTTTTCCTAGAGTATGTAAATATTTAAGTCTGTTTCAAATGTTGAGCTTAGCATTCCAGAGAGATTTCAGAGAGGTGATTGTGCAACTATCAGTCTTGAGAGCTGAGATTTAGACAGCATTCAGAAAGCTGACACAGTAATTACTAGTAGTGGTTTAGGCGTGGGATTTGGTGGAGGTTGGGCTTCTTAACAAGCCCTGCAAGGGCTGTATGTTATCACAGCTAGCACGTTACATGTGCTCAAACTACAGCAGTTGTTCCCCCTCCTCTCATTTTTTATATCATAATCAATGTCTCATGGTCCTGTCAGATCTTGTACACACACTGAGGTGGAGTACAATCATTTGCTGACTAATCAGTGTTCTGTGCTGCTGCTTTTTTAACTCGTGACTTGCATTTGATTTCAGAAATATTGAAATGGATAGCAGGCATTAGCCTTAAGCTCTCTTAATTTTCTTTCTTTGGTAGATTTGTTGCTAACAGGATAGAATCCGTGAGACAAAAAAAATCACAGTTCCATGGTGTGAGCTGATAATTTTGAATGTGAGCTGTTTTATTTTGAAATTATGTTGATATGAAGTAGCTTTAGAATTGGTGCTGTATGTGTACTGTGCTGTTAAGTCATTTTGACAAATGGGTATCTCTAATATTCTGCTCCCTGAAGACAGTGGTTCTGCTTGCACTTACAGGACTATGTTATTGCTTCCTGGGGCTCTGTGTTTTTTTTATTTAATTTTTCTATGAAATATCTGCAGTCCCTGTTACTGGGAAGGGTCCAACTGAACTGTATTATGCAAAAATTTCCAGGGTTCAGCTAGCTTTTTAAGGAGGTTGTCTGAAGGGGAAGAACATGGTCTTTACTAAAATCAGGAGGGCTGAATGAAGTAGGACTGTGCTGTATTACATAGAACACTGGTTTGGCCCTTGTTCACTTCTATTAAAGTCTCCTGTCTAGAGTTATTCTGAAATGCCTGCCTAAAATATATCGGGTATCTGGCAGTGAGTGAAACAATCCCACTTTTGTTGACACAGACAGTCATGATTGAGAAAACCATCACACTCCTAACGAGAATGGCATTGTCTCACACATCAAACATACATACAGTCAGAAGCTTCTGTTTTCTTAAGATGATCAACACTGGACCCAATTCAAAATTGAAAGAGCGCAGCAGAGTTGTTCTTTCTCAAACAATTGTTTATAAGTTGCTAATAGTGATGCTGGATTGCAAACTAATCCTCAGACACCTGGTTTGCAGTCCTGCTTAGGAGTCTGCCCATCCCTCACTCTGCAGACAAGAATAATAGATCTTTCCTCCTAAAGGAAAAGGAAGATTGCACATCTGCATAGAATGCCTGATTTTGGGCAGATTTACCAGAAGCATAAGCTACTACCTGTGTCTGTACCACATTTTCTTGCAGTAGCACACTGTGAAGGGGTTTTCTTGACATGTCTGCTGAGCCCTGATATAGCCAGCTGTTGATTGACTTTTCTTTAGATGGGATTCTTTTGGTGGAGGGATATGGACAAATTCACATTAAGATTATATGCTCCTAGTATTGATTCTCAAAGGAGATACAAATTAAACTGTTTTGCGTGGGGTTTGGTTTGGCAGGTTTTTTGTCTGTTTTTTTTAAATGGATCATATTGCACTTGCTGAATGTAGGATATTTGTGTAGATGAAGCAGAGACCCAGAGAACATCTTTTTTATAATCTTGGACTTAATTTCTCCTGCCTTCAGAATGCTGACTAATTTTACATTGCCCCTTTCCCTCCCTGATGAATTCCCTAAACAAGTCCTGTGAGTTAATTTCTTCTGTAGACTGTGATTACTTACTCAATATAAAGCAATTGCCAACATATTTTTTCTGCCTTAAATAGGCCAGATAAAGCATTCTTCACACATTCAAAATAGATTTGAATGCAGCAGGGCAGTTTCAGCTGAGATTATTTCAAACCACTAGGTTTCCAATTTGTTAAAAATAGCTAAAAGTCTTGAGGCTGTTTTAAAGTACCTTAAACTTTAAGTTAGTTAAAAATAGTTACTGTTTTATGTAAAATAAGTTTTAGAATTCTAATTCAGGGGGTCAGTAATTCTGTTTATTGGTGCAAAGGCTATGGAGGATAATACTTAACTGCAGACTAGGCTGTTACATGTTGGCTACACTGGAAACTAAAATCTTTAGCAGAAAGATACAACTGAAGACAGCCACTGGAAGGTTAGACTGTTCTAGAAAACGTCTTTAAAAAGTTTTTTTTGTATAAATAACTAGTAGTTTATGTTCAAGGACTGAAGTTGTGGGATATACAACTGCCATATATCAATATCTTAACTTTTCATTTTTTTTTATGGAGTGTAGTTCTTCAAGAGAACTTACCTGTTTTGTACTTTAATTCTGCAGTCAGATTCAAAACAAGAAGTTTGGTGAAGTTTTCCAGTTGGCACATTTTAGGATAGGAGGCCTTTCTACAGAGCTGTTTAATTCCTTGAACACCGAAATTTCAGATGAGACATGGAACATCAGATTTGCATTTCTGATATTTATGCCCTCTCTCTTGAAGGGAATGAAAACTGCAGGAAACCTGCCAAGTCCTGAATATCAAGGGTTGTGAGACATCCTCAGAGAACACTGCATGATGTCAACTGCAGGAGTTGCTGCTCAGGAGATGAGAGTCCCCTTAAAAACCGGATTTCTTCACACCAGTCAAGGCATGGGCAGTCTGAAAACCTGCTGGGGTACCCACAGTGGATTTGAAAAGTGAGTGAGACTAAAATTTATCTGTTGCATCTCCAAGTCTATGGATTGAGTGTTAGGAATACTTGTGCCAGTACACACCTATGGTTAATTTACAATGAAGGCTTTTCTTTTTTTTTTTTTTTTTTAGTACTTTCTTTAATGTGGACCCTATAGCAGTGACATATAATTTAAACCCATCAACCGAGCAGCATTTGCCATCCATTGGTAAGTACAAAGTGTGACACAGACGTGTTAGGAAGTGTCAGGGATTTGTCTCGGGAAAAGCCCTGCGGGCCTCGCTGACACCAACGCGCTCCCGGCTGGGCCGCGCTGCCCCCTGCTGGCAGCTCAGGAATGCGCCCATCCAGCTCCACAAAAACACTTGGGAATAACACGATCGAGTTAAATAAAAACACACACACACACACCTCCCATTCGCCTTCTGCGTAGGAGGACTCCAAGTTGCAATTACATTTTTGACGGAAAAAATATTTGGTAAAAAAAGTACTTGTTCTGTTGTAGTTTTATGCTGGGATCTTTGTAGTTCTCTTGCTTATGCTTGGGGTCTCTTGGGCTACCTCATTTAACTGGGGTGCTGGTCTAAACAATAAGATAATCTGCTACTATCTTAACTAAAAGCATAAATCCACAACCAGATGAGATCTGTAAAACCTGCATTTCACTACCTGGAGACATTAAACAGACATTACTAACTGTTGCATTAGAAGGAATTAAATATGCAGTGGCAGAGTCATGTGCTGGAGTGTTACTTAGAAAAGAGTCTCTAAGAATTTCTCACCTTTTTAGGGCACTCTTCCAACCAGGCTTCCATGAATGACCACATTGCTGGAAGTTGTATCCAAGTCCCAACTCAGAAATCCAGTCCACCTCCTGTAAGTCCCAAAAATGAGCAGCCAATTTCAAGGTACGATGACCATCTCGTTCCTGGCTTTAGTAAACTGTCATTAACCATGGGCTGTGTTTCTGAAGAAACACCTCCTCACATGCCAATAAGAAACGGACCAATTCAATTTCTGTCTGCATCTTCGAATGATCGCAGCTGCAGGCCACTGCCCCCTCTGCCTATATCTGAAGACTTTACTGCAGATGAGGTTGACAAAGAGGTGGAATTCCTGACTTCTTCAGATACTGACTTTTTGTTAGAAGATTATGAACTTCCTCCTTTTAAATCCAGTGCTCCAAGCCGTCGGAGCTTTAGGGGCTGTGGACAAATCAACTATGCGTATTTCGATACTCCAACAGGACCAAAACCAGAAGATGCCAACCCTACACAAAGCCTAAATGTGTACATATCCAGTATTTATCCTCCTCCACAGCAGCTGCATCGACGCCTGCGAAGGTCCCATTCCGGGCCAGCTGGATCTCTCAATAAACCCATAGTAAGACTAACTGGACACTTAAACAGGTCGTCTCCAACTTCTGATGAAGATAAACCAGAGATTCCACCAAGGGTTCCCATACCCCCAAGGGCTCTCAAGCCAGACTACAGAAGGTGGTCAGCAGAAGTCGCTTCCAGTGCTTACAGTGATGAAGACAGGCCTCCCAAAGTGCCCCCCCGGGAACCTTTGTCACGCAGCAATTCCCGCACCCCCAGTCCCAAAAGCCTTCCATCATACCTCAATGGGGTTATGCCCCCCACCCAGAGCTTTGCACCTGATCCCAAGTATGTCAGCAGCAAAGCTCTACAAAGACAAAATAGTGAAGGATCTTCCAACAGGGTCCCTTGCATTCTTCCAATTATTGAAAATGGTAAGAAGGCCAGTTCAACGCACTACTATCTGCTACCAGAGAGACCTCCATATTTGGACAAGTATGAGAAATTCTTCAGAGAAGCAGAGGAGAGGAGCTCTAACACTGAGGTTCAGTCCTGGTCTGGTGACTGCACAGCCACCTCAGCACCAATAAAACTGGACTCAAAAGCCAGAATGGATATAGGTGGTCCCCTGAAACGAAAACACCTGTCCTACGTGGTTTCCCCATAGTGTCTGGGAGCAGTCTCAGCTCAGTTGTTTGGGATGGAGCTGAACTTTATCATGTTACAAAGTTCTTACGGTTCACAGATAATGAAGTAGGAGCAGTTTGTCCTCTAAGAACTGAAAAGTGGATGGTAAAGTCCTCTTATGCTGCATATATTCGATATGTTTCTTAAGACTTTTTTTGTCTTGGTATGTAAGCTGAAACCCTACAAAGATTCTGCAGAAACATGGAGTGATAGTAGTCACAGTTGGCCAGTTGTATGCTACCTAGATGAACATGTTTGGTAGTCAAGATTATGAAAAAAAAAATTAAAAAATCAATCTTTGCTTAAGAGTCACTTATAAAGCAGACAACAGACCAAGTAATGCAGTACAGTTTTTGTACCAGTTATTTTTCAAAATTTCTTTTACACAGTAATTCTACTGAGAACAGACTGTCCTCTTTTACTAGGATATGTCTGGTAAGAAAGTAAATGCGAGATCTGATACCCACTTCAAGACTTGGCAAGCATCTTGAAAGTGCATTTTGAAAGATTAATCTATCTTACAAATTAATTTGATGCTAATAGACTTTTAAAGTGAGTTAGGTTTTGTGAATTCAGTTGCTAGACACACTTGGTTCAATTTTGCAGTTTTTCCTAGAAGAGACTTGGACCAGCTATTGCTAAGCCTCTGCTGCTGCTCTTTTCCTGCTGGATCCTAGGAATGTGTGAATGTGTCCTGAGCAGCCACAGGGTTGCTATTAGGTAGGCAGTAACAACTATGTGCTCACATAGAGTCTGAAATTATGACTGTATTAAATACAGAAACACAGCACAAGCTGGTCTTGTGGTCTGGTTTCTGTTCAGTATTTTAGGGGAGGAGGAGGAGAGTATGAGGAAAAAAACATGATTCCATTCATGGACAGTGTCAGTCCCATCTCTTGCTGCTTCAGATGCTGCTTCTTGCTGTTTAATTTTTCCTCACTGTGCCTCAGCCATTCACTGAAGTTCACTGAGGTGCCACCTTAGCAGATTCTTGTGCTCAGTTTGGTTACACTTATCCTCTTACAGATAAGCACAAGAGAAAGGGTGCTCATTAACAGGGGTACAGAAGATGAATGTGTTCCTCCTAACAGAAGTAAACAAGGTGTTTACAGTTTAAACTGCTGAATGAGATGTTTGAGCTATTTTAAAGCTTACTTTTTATTTGTTTTAGTACAAACTAAATGAAGGTGAAATACATGCTATAGAAATGCACTGATATTTCTGCATTGTGTACAGTATTGAATAAAAAATAATTCACTTTGTATTTTGAATATTGTCATGTCTTGAGTTTAATAAAGTTATAAAATACTTATTTATGATACATTTTGGTTTTTGCTTTATTGAATAGTGCATGCAATTACATTTTACTTCTGCATTTACTGGAAAGTTCAAAGTTAGTAATGTTAAATGTGCAACATATATTGAATTCAGCTTGCATTTAATTAGAGTTAAGATTTCTGCAGAAGTGTTCAATAACTCACATTGCACACCATCAGTTTTAATTCCACCCTACTACCTGGCAGCATGGTATCTATAGTTTTGTGCTGACAATAAAACATCCTGTAAGATTAAGTAATTTGGCCTGACATTATTAATGATTTTGGTTTTTCTAGGGTCACCTATAGCATGTTAGCCACCATCATACAGAAAGAAGAGGGGACTAGTGTTCCTGTCTTCAGTTTCTCACCTGGTAAAAAAAGCATGGTTAAGAGAGGAAAGAAATTGTGAATACTTCTCACAAAGCAAGTGTATTTCACCATAGTATGCAAGCCATGGATGAGGTTACTGAATATAGAAAGCTTCACACAACTTTGATCCTCTGGCTGTGTATGCAGGCAAATATTTACCTTGATCTGACAGTGTGGATGTTTCTGTCAGTGGGCTTATTTCAGAATAAAGCAGGGCACCATCCTTGGAATTGTATGGGATATGAAAAATGTCAGATGGGGTTTTTAGTAATGCCAAATCCCTTAGCTCATACACCTTGGAGGATTGCTAAGATTCATTTAGGAAGGTGCTTAAACACCTACTGCTGTGCCATAGCACTGAGCCCATGCAGACTGGCTTCAAAACATAAACAAGTTACCTAATCCTGTGCAAGGCTGTCAACTCATGTTCAGTCTACTGAGAGCTCTGCTTTCCCTCCACCCCCTGGATTTTTCCAAGATGAAAAGGTCTATGAATCCATGCCTAAACCCCTCATATTTAAGGGGAAGGCTGCAACTCTAGGACCCCAAAATAATGTAAACTCTCAGTTGCACCATCACTGCTGCAGCAAACAGACTGGCACTGCCCAGCTGCAGCTCTTCCCTTGTAGACTGTTAGAGCTGGCACGAATTCAGCAGTTGTCATTCCAAGAGAACTCCATCTAAACCCAAGTAACTGCCCTACAAATCTCTCTCCTGGCTTTTGCTGCTGGGTCCCACTCCATTCTTGATACTCTACATTTTTAGCTTAAACATATCTGGTATAAAATAGGAGATTTGTTACAGTACCTCCAGCCCTGTGTCCTGTGTGCAGATATTTTCACTTCTGTTAGCAGTAGAGGTGCCCTAAAAAACAGCTCATGTGGCAGCAGAGGGTTTTTTACTTGAGCTGCTTCTGTGTACAAGCTGTTATCATATTTATAGTGCTGAAATCTTAAAACCATTATAAAACTTGTGCTTTTGAATGGGCTTACATAACCTTTTCTGAAATTCCTAAAACATTTAAGACCTAACCTTCATGTGTTTTTCTCCTAGGGAAAAAAAAAATCCATACTCTTTTACTGAGGGATCGGTATTGGCTACTTAGTCCTGAGTATTAAAAAAAAAGTCACTGTAATGATATTAGCTTTCCTATTGTGAGCTGTGTGTTCTGAATTGAGCTGAATTACAGCACAATGTTAAGAAGTTAACATTTCAGAAGTTAAGCAAGGAGCTGCTTGGCCATGAACAAGACATTCAAACACGTTACAGAGCTCACATGCCTCTTGAGTACAAGGAAAGTAACTTACAGTCAAGTCTTACAGTGTTTAAGTAACTTGGCTGTTTTATCTTTAAAATTGTGTAGTAATGAAGTCTCACTGAGGACTTGGTCCACAGTTCAGTGGTTGTTTTTGTGAAGGGGTCACTGACAAATGCTGGTGGAAGCCTTGCATACATTCTTAGACACCAGACTGCTGTGTATGGTTGTCTGCATGATCCAAAAACTGTATTTCGTTTTCCAAGTGAGTAATTAAGGCTGTAGAGCTGTGGGGGAAGATTTGCAAGTTCTGGCCAGAAGACATTTCTCTGCTCATCCCCTGGCACATGATAAGACTTGTCAGGACACAACATGCTTTTGCAACAGCCTGATCACATGTTTGAATATTTAGAGTTTGGACTCACTTGGGCAAGGCCTGACAGCTTGCCTCTGCGAGCTAGATTTGACTGGAATAATCACACTTCAAAGCAGCTACAACTTGATAAACTGAAGTTTGGAGAGTCAAGGAATTTGTGTTAAAGCAGAGAAGAAAGATGTGCGTGTGTGGAAAGGCAGTGCTGATTCAAGGAGCAGGTTGCCCACACTGCTCCCCTGCCCTCAGCACTCTCCTTGCCTCAGGAGCCCTGTTGTGACCACCCAGCCACCTCAGTGAGGACTCCTTGGTGTCAGGAGGCAGCAGCTGTGCTGGGGCAAAGGGGCTGAACCACAACAAACCCCTACAGTGAACCCAGGATCACTGAGACATGTCTGGCAGCAAAGCTGGTGAGAATGGGAGGAGGGTGCTGGGTGACCTCTCCCCCAGACTCAAAACCATTGATAGCACAAGCAAAAGCACAGTGAGTAACAACTGACAGCAAAAAGCATCTGTCATATTCACCCTGGGCAAGGGTTGGTGTTGCCTGGTGCTGCTTGGCTGCCCTGTTGTTTGCAGAACACCCTTTACTTGGTGAGTTTGACTGGCAAATCAACCTAGAGGAGCTGAGTCTCGCTGGTAACAAAGGAAAGGATGTTTGCCTCAGTATAATTTTTCCTGAAAAGAAGAGGCTGTATTAGTACTAGGTGACTTGAAAAACCCATTAGCTTAACTTCACCATATTAACTTGCTGTTAAACAGATAAAGTCAGTAAATAACACAGAGCTGTAGCTGATCATCAGCTTCTTTTGCATCACAAGAGATAAACCAGAAAGTAAACCTGATTCGGAAGTATGCTGATTGACAACATAATTAAAATCTCCAGTCATTTAAATGTACTGATTGTTGTTGCTGTCATTAAGAGTTTTCCATTCACTCCCAGACTGCAGCAGGCACAATTACTACCATCCTGAAACTGCAGAAGAGCACTCAACAACATCACATCTGCTCCTGCTATAGGCTTGGTTTTGTTTTTAAACAGTCTGAGTGAAGTGTTGACATGATAAAGGAAAGCATCCTTTTAGTCCAGGACAAAGACACCAATTTTGCAATGGCAGTTACTACAGTAGAGTAGTTGCTGATGGTGTTCAGACCAAGTCTTGTCAAGAATTCAGGGTTAAGATGATGGCCAGATCAGTCATGGTGGAATTCCCAGCCTTCAAATTCATGATTACAGACTGTGGCCCTTATAAACACTTTTAATATTATTACAAGCTCCATGTTAAATACATACTCTCTGGATTATGTCAAGAAGGAAATTGGAGATGAAGGTAAACCCTCATTTTATCTGCTTGTAGGCACTCTGCAGTTAGGTAACCTATTGATTTTCTCTGGGTGTACTCAGTGTTCCTGGGGTAAACTTTTGTTTTTTAAGTAGGCTAATCTCTCCATTTCCTGTCAGCCTGCTTTTCAGAACAGTTTGTATTCATTTAAAACTGCAAACATACAGCAAATGTTCTGTTTCACACAGCTTCCTGGCACTGAAAATCTAGCACACAATGTTTAATTATACTTATTAATATTCGTTAAATAGCACTGCAGAAATTTCTGGCTGCTGAGCTTGTGATTAGCATTTGTAAACTGAAAGAGGTGTTACCCCCACCCATCCTGCATCGTAATTCAGGTCTTGCATAATCCCCACCCAAATGCCTATTTTCATCCACAGAGCTCATTATTTTTTCTGAATCATAAATGGAAGCCACACCCGTGATTGCTCATAGACTGTTGCTATATTATTTATATATTGGTGTGCACCTTGATCCCAGTTGCGGTTAATTTTGGAAAAGGTGTTAGGTATTCCAAATTTTAAGTGGCATGCCACTGAAACATGGGAACCATGACTGCTATTCATTTCCTTACAAAGTGATTCAGAGGAAGAGATGCTTCTTTCTGAAGATTAAAACTGTTGTCCACAAATTATTAACATGTGAAAGCCACAAAGGAAGAAAAGTGCAAATATAATGCCATGAAACACCAGAAGGAAAACCATGCCAGTTTATCCCACCATACCCACCCTGAATCTGCTTAAGGATGCTAATTACTAATCACTTTGAGCTATCATAACATACTATGAGGCCCTCCCTGCACAGTCTCTGGATCAAGCATGGGGTCATCAGACCTGACACAGAATAGCTTCCCCTGCCCACCACACACCCAGGTGACCAAGAGACATGTTCCTGTTACCTATAGTATTTATTTTACCTTTTTTAATGTGCTTATTATTTTCACAACCACTTCAAGGACAGGGTCAGCACTACTGACTGTTCTGTGGAAGGGAACTGGGAACACACAACCAACCCTATAAAGTTTGCAGTGGTGAGGGGGTAAGGCTCTCCAGGAATTTACCAGCTTCAAGGAAGTTCACACAAAGGGCCACATCAGCTCATGCCATGTTCAGTCCAGCTGCTCCATGGCCAGGTGCAAGGGAGACAAAAGGGAGACACCAGTGAATGGCAAGTGTGCCTCTGACAGGTTACTCACTGCCCTGCAATCCCTGTATTGTCATCTACTGGCTGTTAAGCAAGGTCCAGAGGAAAGAACAGTATTAGGCTGCACTTGGTGACATCACTGGCCCCACAACATGTTGTAAGTTACTCAAAAAAAGTTTTCTTGCATCCCAGCTGCACATCCCAGCACTTAGAGCTTAAGCATTTGGAATTTGGACTGGGCTGCTGTGGTGCAGAATGTACACAGTGCAGTGTAGAGCAGTGCAGAGCCTCCAACAATGCAGGGCAGAGGTGGGTTTACACACCCTCACACATTCTGTTGCTCATGGGATTCAACTGCTAGTGGGAGGGAGGGTTGTCTTTTCTCAGTAACTTCTCATGGTGAAAAAGCCCAATGAACAAAAGTAATTGCTTCATTAAAAGCCATGGGGACAGAGCCTCATCTGAGACACTTCTAAAAATGGATGCCAGCAAGGTGAGTGTCAGTGAGCTCCTGCCTTACAGAGGCTGAGGAAGAACTGTCATGGGGTTCTGAAGAAGAAGGGCTGGCCTGAAGGAAGGACAAACTGGTTAGTTCCTGGATTCAAGTTAAATGGCTTAGTGCTAGTGTTTTGTTAAAGGCTGTCTAAACATACATATTGTTAAGGGTGAGGAGACTATGTGAGGACATTTTCTTCTGTAGTCAATCCTCTCCATGACCAGTGCTGGATGCAATACACAATTGTTCCATGGGAATAGCCAAGGATCCCATCACTCCAGAGGGAATATTTCCACTAGAGGAGCAGACCTCTCCACTAAGACAGAGACAGCAGGCACGGCCAGCAGTCCAATCTGAGCAGGAGGTGACGCAACTCAGCGCACAAGAGAGCTCAAGATTGCTCAGCCTCTCGGGCTGCTGACACCTCACAGGCCATTGCAGGGTGCTCTGGACATGCTGCCTCTCGCAGGCCACACTTCTCCTGTCATCTGAGCTTAATTGGACCAACTTGATCTTAAGCAGTCTCCACGATAAGACACGATGCTATTGCATGCCCTGGAGCAGCACGGTGAGTAAGGCGGCTGTTTTACAAGCAGTTCAGTTCACAATTTAACAGCTGAGCTTTATGTTGGGCCAGCCAGTCACCTGCAAGGGAGCAACCAATGCAACACAATTGCAGAACCCTGGCTTTCTCCACAGGAGGCAGGCAGGCTCACTGGCTGCAGCCCTGGAGGATTTCATGAGACTGAATATTCCCTGAGAGGCTCTGTGCAAAGTCACGCACAAGTGGGCAAGACCCAAATCTGGAGAGGCCAAAGCCTCCAACTCCTCTTTGTGAGCTATGGAAATGCCTGTGGAGAGCAAGAGCAGGGTAGGGAAGGCTTCAGCTGTTCTCCTCATTATGGGTGATTGGGACAGAACCATCACTGGGCACCAGCCAGGGAATGTCACCCTAAGTGCCCTTTCTTTCTTTTTGAAGTTATTATTAAAGTTGTTAATGCTCTGTAGTTTTCCAAAGAGGAGGGAGGGAAAAAATAATTTGCTGCAGGGGATTTATTTGAAAGTTGCCAGCAAAGCCTGTGTCTCTGTGAATCCATCCAGGAGCTTAGAGCTTCATTATTACTAATTTCCTAGTATGAGCATTCCTTTACCTTCTACATAACTGAAAGGAAGGTAAAGTACTCCTTTGCAAAACACCATGGAAGAACAGCTGAGTAGTATATCAGATGTGGTCATGACAAAAGTCACAGTCAACATCATCTGTTGCCAGTTCTCTCAGAGACTGCAATTCTCCAAGAGCAGATTTCCTGTGGAAAATGCAAATGATAGTGCTGTGTCCATCAGTGATCAGACTCATCACCACCCAAGGTAGCAGCTTACTTCCTGCCTATCTGCCAGTCACTATCTTGCCTAGCTGGTGACTTCAGTGTGAGAGTGCTTTTTCCACATCATATACAAAATAATAAGGGAGAAAGTATGAGTCTGAGACTAGAGCTGCACGTGTGTGGAAGTAGCAGTGTGTTTCTCATTAAAATCTGAAAATATTTCAATGCACAAAAGTAGGCAGCTCCCAGAGTTGACACTACTTAGAGTAGAATGTGTGCAGCTTTAAAAAGTGGTTCTGAAACGACAGAGACCATTCTGACAGCATAACTCATTGGAACTTAACAGCACAGAGAAACCAAATACCTAGTTTAGAGAAGAGCTGTAAGAACCTTAATAGAAAGATGCCTCTTCATAGTATAGAAATTCTGAAAATACTAAATTCTAGAGCAAAAGCCCTGAACAGAGTCTTTAAGAACCAAAGTGATTCTAACTAAACAAGAGTGCAGGAATTACCCTTGTTGCCAGGTTTAGAGCCATCAGATGATGCTGTATTCCCCCAGCACCAAATCCCATATTCTCCAGGAGTAAACACAGTGGGACTGGCTGTCAGGGAGCAGCAGCAGCAGCTCCTCCCCCGTGGCAGACAGAGATCAAAAGCACTGGTGATGGTCAGCTAGAGCAGGACCCTGCAGCACTGAGGGGCACAGCCCTGCAGGACCTGAACAAGGAGAGCTGAGCAGGTCTTGTGGATTCACAGAGTCATGGAATCATTTAAGTTGGAAAAGACCTTTAAGATCATCAAGTCCAACTGTTAACTGACCAGCACATTCCCCATTTAATCATGTCCTCAAGTGCCATATCTGCACATTTTTCTGAACACTTCCAGGGATGGTGACTCCACCACAGTCCCTGGGATGTCGGTTCAAATACTTTACAACCCTTTCTGTGAAAAAGAAATTCCTAATATCTAATCTAGACCTTCCCTGGTGCACTTGAGGCCATTTAATTCCATTCCTCCTATTTCCAAAGATGGGGCATACACAAATTCTGTGGGCAACTTGGTCCTGTGTCTGACCACAGAATCATTGAGGAAGCAAAGTTTCAGCCAGTACTCCAGAGATCAATCATCCAGCAGCTTTAAAGCGAAGAGACAAGTCCAAAATCAGACAGGGAAGCTTTCTCAGCAAGTCAGGCTCATCAAAGATCAAAGCTATACCCAAGCCCCAGCTTACACTGAGCTCCTGGGCCATGAGCAGAGGGTACTGAAGAGGCCCAGGTGTGACTGGCCATGATGGGATCTGTGCCCAAAGCTGCTGCTTAACCCTGGAAAAAAATGTTTCCATGCTGTTTGATGGTCACCACTCAAAAAAATTTTCATTAGGAACTGGCAGCAGATTTAGGCCAATACTTTGGGTGTCCTGAAGCTGAAAGCAGCTTGTCTGGAGCAATGCATTTAACTTTGAAAGCTCCTATCAAAACCCTGAAAATTGACTCTGGGAAGTCCTGGTCAGAATACAGGACAGCTACCAGTGGGGAACATCACTGATGCTTAGAAAGGAATCACCTTGCTTTTCACTAAGTCTTGAACAGCAAATAAAAACACAGAATTCAGGAAAATTCTATTTGCTACAAGACTGGACAGATTAAGTCACAAAATTACACCTTGAATTTATACTCTGCTGAAAAACAAAGATCTTTTAAGTATCTAGAGCCATCGTCAAACTACACAGTTAACAGTGGAAGAATTCCTCTGCTCAGCACAAATCAGACAATATTTTAATTGGACAGACAGCTGCAGAAACCGCCATTTGAATTCAGAGGATTCCTTTGATTCAGAACAGCAGCTCTACAAGATTGTGATGAAAACTGAGAATCCCAAAGGAAATTCTACTATAACTATCCATAAGGAGAGGATGGCTGCAGTACTTTAAAGCTATTTCTGAACTGAGTACACACTTGAACTGCAGGCAAGTTCTGTCTGTGGCTCAGTGCTGCCACTGTAAGCTGTAAAAATAATTACACCATCAATATTTAGAAATCAGAAGGATTTGCACAGAAATGTCCCTAGTCCTGCTGGGAAACTTCCACCAGCTGTGGAAAACTTTAGTGTTACCAATGTTACACAAGTCTCACTAGACCCAACTCTGCTCTTTAGAATATGAGTGCTTGCATGAGATCCTCAGACAACTTTTCTTCTTCCTCCCTCTACCATTAGAGGAATGGCCTTGAATTAAACTGTAAAAGTACAGAAGTATCTACATGACTTGGAGGGCCATAAACCCTATGTAGGGAGGAATTATTTAAGGTTGTACAAAGGTTATAATTAGAAGCTGTTGAATGAAGCAAAGCAAACTAACAAGCCCAAGTGTAAAAGCTTCCTCTCAATCTGTGATGCCTTCTAGCACACAGAACAATCTCATAGAGAGCTGAAGGGCTCCTAGAGCTGCTACAGAGATTGAGTGTGACACAGCACTGCAACCCCTAACTGCTGCACCACCCAGAGCAGCAGGAAGAATTGTGTTACCTAAAACACAGGGTAGTGATTTTCCCAAGTCCAGACTCAGTTCTGGAGCCTATCATGTGTGTCAGCACTGCTCCCCAAAGCATGGCCACAAAAACACAAGCCAGAAATGCTGTCTAGTCCCTTAAATATGTACTGTGGGTGTACCCAGGATACAGACCTGGGCTCAATTCCCTCCCTGTGTTCTGCACACAGAACTCTGCCAAGTGTCCACAGATGCTCCTGGAAGACAAGAGGGAGGTCTGCCCTGCAGTGCTTTCCACACTGGACATGCTGAGTGAAGGAGCTGGGCCAGTGTCTGAGGCAGCACCACTGCAGGGATTCCCACAACCTGCTCCTTGCCCCTGCCCTTCCCTGGATGCTTCTCAAGAGGAGGCAGGAAGAGGCTGAAGGCCAGATAAATTGTGTCAGCAAGGAGAGCCTGTCCCTTTTTTCTGTTCCTCCCAGAAAGCTTTTGATTTCCTGCCAAGTGATAATGCTGCAAGAACTGTAGAATACCCATCGAGGTTCAGAGCTAGGGAGTGTTGTCAGAGCCATGCTGTCAGCTGACAAATCAGGGCAGCAGGAGGCACATCTGCTCTCATTTTACATATTTTCCTTTCTTTCTCTGCCACGTGCAAGACCACATTCTAAACATGTTAAAATATTACCTACAATTTTGGGCAGCAATTATTAATTTGCCCAGTATTTTGTTGCTCATTTTTCAAACTTCAAATGTTGCATCCCATGCCTTACTAAAATGTAGTCTCCAAATAACAGCAACACAGCCTTTCTTCTGGAGATATAGTATGAGAACATGAATGACAGTATGGATGCAGTGCTAGGGATTATTTCTGTAGTTGACATCTTCCTACTTCTCTGTCACATCTTTCCAACTAAGTCATGGGTCATCCAGGCTGCTGGAAGACAGGTATTTTTTATCATTTTGGGATCACTGCTTGTGTTTGCATCGTGATGCATCTTTTTGTTGAAAGAACAAACAAAATAATCAGATTAAGCAACCATTCTTTGCTCTGACAGGCAGGTGGGTTTCATACCAAATGGTAAGCATATACATAAATGGCTAGCAAGCTGTCAAAGGCTTGTAATTGCTGGATGAAGCACATTCCCTTGTGTGCTTTCACAGTTTTATGTACTAAAGTGTGCAGGCTAGCTTGGATCCATTATGTTTCTGTCTGTCACCATTAAAAGTAAAACCTTTGTCTCTCTAGAAAAGCATCCTTTCCATGTTGCTGAGAGGGACATATTCCTGAGATGGGATTTGCTCCTGCTCACAGTACAGTGCTGTGCACTTCACCTTCCCCTTTTGGAAAGAAACTTGCAAAGAACTGCAACAAAACCAGACTGTTTGCTCTCTACATGTTTCTTCTGCCTCTTCAGTTAGAAGCTTGTCAGTCTGAATGAAAATACTTCTCATCACTGCAAGTATTCACTGATGGCTCCAGCATCCTCTTGTGTACATTCCTGCTCCTAAGCCATATAATACTTCTCAATTCCCTAAGAGAACTTGTTCTCAATGATGCATTCAAGCCCACAGAACAACCAGAATCAGAAGAAAAAACCCACATTATTCTTGAGAGATGATCAGGCATACAGCAGATACCAACTGGCTGCCTTCCCACCAGGGAAACAACCAACCCCCAATTCCTCCAGCTGCCAGGGAACAAAATACTAAATGTTACATAAAGAGAGGATGCATTCCCTTCAGTTCAAGCCAAGCCCAGTGGCAGCAGATACCAAATTACCACAGGTTCTAAAACTAAAGCTTGCAAATAATAAAAAGGCACAAAGTTCCTAGTGTACACAAAACAATGAGCAGAAAAGCACCTCAGCTCATCTTCCAACAGCAGGTAAAAGAGGATTTTATGAAAAGAGATACTGAAATGTGAGGAAAAAAGCATTTGCTAACTGGAAGGCAACTTTTTTCCCCTCGAATCAGCAAATTCCTTCTTAACCCGAGAGGAAAATTAGCCTAATCTCAGTTCATACACTTACTTACCCTAACTGAAAGACCAAGTTAATGACACAGAAAGAGAACCCAAGTAAATTCATGTTTGCTGGATATCTGCAATGTAAAAGGTTGAGAACAGGGTCAGCTGTGTGAAGGTAACTGTGATGCAAGCAGCACTACAATATTTTATTTACCAAGTCTTTTGCTGAACATGGTGGAAGAATCTGCAAGTTAAGCAGATACATCCATGGGCTCTAGGCTCATTTTTCTGAGTGTTTTTCCTATTACCATTTTAATGGGAGTGGGAAAGCCCAAATATACACACTGAAAACCTCATTTCTGTAAATTGAACTCCCTCAGCCTCAGAGAAGAAAAAACATTATAATCAAATTTATGGCCACTTTGCTAATGCTTTGTATTAAAATATTTCTGCAAGACTAAAAACAATACAAGCATGGAAATATTTTCCTTCTAATGTTACAAAGAAGTGCTGCCACCCAGGAATGCAGAGCTTTTCCTGTATTCTGAATCATGCCCATTTACAAATCAAGTAATTATTCCAGATTCTAGGACAAAGACTCTTTCCATCATTTGGTTTAAATTTGCATGGCAATACCAGTTAGATGTGCAGATTTACCACACAAACATGTAAAATCTTACATAGATTACAACTTTTGCATATCTTGAGCATATTTCAAAGCTAGAGAAACATATGAAATATTTCCTAAACAAATTAAGAGACAGAGCATAGAGTTGAAGCAGTTCTTCCAGTAGTTATTAACAACACAGACATTTCTTAATTCTAAATTTGCAAAAGTATCCATGTATTTCCTTACGAAAATGCAGTAATTGGGAATGAACTTGTTTCCTATTAAAATAAGCAATCATAAAGGCTCCTATGCAGTCATTTTCTGAAGTTCAGACTATGCACTTCAGATGTATGCAGAACCAGATCTCCAGATGCTGGGATAACTTCAGAGTCCAGTGAAGTTCCATCCTTAAGCATGATTGCTGACAGAGCCAAGTAACACCAGAATGATTTGGTGAAAGAAAGGTAACAAAGACGGAAATTGATGCCAAGTTCTTAATTCTCATGGGAATGCAATTACTTCCTCCAGAGACCTGTCCTGCAACTCCTCTAAGCTGACAAAGGCTCACTTAAGCCAGGCTTGTAGCAACTTCCAATTTTTAGTAAGCAAAACTAAGCTCTGCTACTGGTGGCATTCTACCAAATCTAAACTTCATGCTTTATGCTGATTATTAGCTGCCCAAATAGCTCAATGGATCATCAATCATTTAATGCAGAAGAAAAATTTTAAGGTATCATGTTCAACCTGCAGGAACACTGGGATGCTTGACAAGGTATGAATATTCACACTTTCAATTTGGTTCCAACACTGTCAGAAAACACTAGTTACTTATTTGTACACAAGAAATGAAACATTGTTTTAACTAATTCTAGGTTACAACTTAATAATCTATGTCATGAAATCAGAGCATGTCCTGAGTTGGAAGAGACTCATGAAGGTCATCAAAACCAACTCCTAACTCCACATAGGGCAACCTAAAAGTTAAACCATACAGCCAAGAGAAGTGTTGTGAGAAGTGTTGTCCAAACACTTCTTGAATGTTGGCAGGCCTGGGGCCATGACCACCTCCCTAGGGAGTTTGTTCCAGTGCTTGGCCATCTTCTCATTTCAGCTCAGACTTCAGAAGAACTGTGTGGGAATCTAAACAGATGTTGTTTTGAATAGTACATGGTGGTAAAAAGGTTTCATGGGTCTGGGTTGGGAGAAAACACAGAAAGGAACAACACACCAGTAGGGATGCTCCATTTTTATTTACTCAGCAAACATTTTTCCATGTGATTTTTAAATGTCATCCAAGAACTAACTAGGATTATTAGATGCTGACTGCTTTTTTTGTGATGAAGCTTTTTGCTAACAGGATATTTTTCCAGAAATGAAGACCTTTGGTTTGTTAAGGTATCCCAGTTCAGGTAAGTACAGTTACTAATTTCACTCACAATTAAAGTGTATTTACAACAGTGCACATTACAGTTATTCTACAAAGGATAAAACTCTATCTAAATTTGTCCTAGTCCCTATCCCACACCAGGATTTCACTCTTTCAGTATTAGAGGTGCCTTCACCTGTTCAGCCACTTCCTTCCCCAGCAGCGTTTCCACAATGGCCAAGCCAAACTCGAAGCTGGTGCCAGGCCCGCGGCTGGTGAGGATGTTCCCGTCCTTCTCCACGCGGCTCTCCGAGTAGGAGTAGTGTGCTTGGGGGAACACACAACAGGAACAGGGTCAGTGTCCAGCACCCACAGCACCCACAGAGGGCACAAGGACCTCATCTCTGCCTGCTGTCCTCAGGGAAGAATGGGGCCTGCAGGGAGCTCATTCCCAAGATGTGGGAATGGCCCTCTGACTCTAAAAGCTCCTCAAGAAGTGCTCACTGAGTCTGTCAGCTCCCATGAGGTTATTTCTGGAAGTCAGACTGCTTTTGTGAAGCTGTTCACAAACATTTTCCCATGCAGAAGATATTAGGGAAACCCATCTGCTCATCCCTAGCTTCATTAATGATCACAGAATGACCTTCCAGGCCTTTCACCATCACTTCCTTTAGGTTGGAAAAAGGAGTGTGGAGTCATCAGCTTCCACAGAACCAAAGCATTACTCACAGGAGAGTGGGAAAGGTGTTCCCAGAGTTTGCTGTTGGGACCACTGAGGCAAAGAACCAAAAGGGCAAGAGATGGCTCAGCCTCAGGAGGATAAGGCAACCAATGCTCCTAACGTGACAGCAGCAGCAGAATTCCCCCAAGGATGAGAATGTTAGTACAACCCTCTATTTTCTGGTGATATAGACTGAATTCAGAGAGAAAAATAAGATAAAAATCTCTTTTCCTTCCTTTAAATTGTGGATTCAGGTAAAAAAACAAAAAAAACAACAACAAAACTGAGAAGGGTTTGGACAGAAGTATACCTCCATTCATCATTTTGTCTTTGGCCAAAGGATGTGTTGTGACTTTGCTTCCATACCCTATCCCATGAGCCAGAAGGGCAGTAGGACCTGTGAGAACACAAAGTTGCACCAGTGAGGAATTGCCTTCTGCTACAAACATTTACAAGAACAGACATTTGGGCATTAGGACCCCCAGGGGTCAAAGCTCACTGTGGACAGACTGCTTTTTATAAAAACTGATACCTGCCCTATCTCTGAAGCAAAAAGCTCTCACATTACAGTTCACACTGATGTCCCACCCATGACTGTGCTGCCTTTGAAGGAGGGAGGAACAACCCACTTCCAGACATTTTATTTAAAACTGCTTGACATTAAGAAACAAAAGGTTTGCATTTCAATCTGAACACTAACTACCTGCAATTACTTTACAACCTTGTTAAACCTTGAATTTAGAGACTTAACAGACAGGATTTCATTTCAGCAAGTCTCTACATCCTGCAGTTGTGTGCCAAGCAGTATTTTGGACAGATCACTGACTAACTGTTCAGTTTCTGATTTCAAGAGTTTCTCTTTTCTTTTCATACTTCCTTTTTAGCCGGAATTGATGAAAGAATTTGTGTCAAGAAGTGCTAAGTCAGGCAGGAAATCCTTATGGGAATTCCAAAAGAAACCAAAGGCAGAATTTTTCTGACATGAGTTTCACTTCTGCTCATTTGTTTAATTCTGGATTTAGGAAATAACCTCTTTTGTGCTCAGTTGGAATGAGCTCTAAGAATCATTCTGCTGATAAGCAAAAGCCTCTACTGGGCAGTTGTGAATTTGGATTGTTCTGCAAGAGACACAGGTAAAGAAGCAGAAAAGTATCATTGCAAAGTTGAGGGATGTTCACAGCTCTGTGTGCCTAGCACCTAAATGAGGAAGAAAAGCAGAAAACCCCCCCACCAATGTGCCTAAATAAAAGAGTGAAAATCCCCTCCTTGAACACACTCTGACTGCCTTTCATGCATTCATCATCTCTCTTCTCACTCTCAGCTTCAGGTGCCTAGACCAGCCTTCAGGTACAGTATTGGCAATTTTTCACCTTGCTTTTTAAAACAAATCTTACAAAGTTTATGATCTGGATACCAAGCTGTGCAGAATATGTAAGCAGACAACCCTCTCCTCAAACCAAGTCCATTTTTTGCTGCAGCTCAGGAAGGGTGAGACTGTAATTCTATATTTCTGGCCTTCTTTCTGGAGCTAAAGGGCAGGAGTGGTTATGTGAGATAAATTTACAGCAATGACATTCTGCCACTGCTGTATACTTGCAGAAAGATCACCAGAATAAGCACATACTTTTAAAAAAAAATCCTAGCACACTACCTTTCACTTTTTATTTTAAAGACAGTGGCACAGCTCATTGGAAGGAACTAGGTAACATGCAGAACTTGCAGGACAAGTGTTCACAATTATTTTAGAGATTTCTCTGCTATTAAATTTACAAAAAAATCAGATTCTGAAAGGTGCATGTGTGTTCTTGCTCCTTCAAAACATCCAAATGCTTTACAAAGCAAGACCCTTTGTTAACTCACCTGCACATATGGCAGCAATCAGGCCTTTTCTGCTTTCCTGATCCTTCAAAATGTCTTTCACAGCAGCAGACTGTATGAGGAAACATCACAAGTCATGGTTTGGAGTTGGTTGTTTGAAGCACAGTTGAATCAGTTTTCACTGAAATTTCATAAACATATTTTGCACAGAAAACCAACTGGAATTTTCCCTCCCTGCCTCAGGACAGTGGGCAATGAGAACATTAAGAAGGAACAAAACTGAAACCAAGACATATTTTCCCCAGAATTAAAGAGGAAGGAAATCAGAAAGAACTGCAAGGAAGTACTTGACCCACATGAAAGCTGGTTAACCCAAGGCCATAGAAAGTTGTCATTTGAAAATACAGGACCAACAGAGAATAGCATTCATAAGATACCTCCAGACAGTCTCTATCATTCTTAAGATTTATACAGGATATTTGTCTCATACTTCATGGGTTACAAACTCTGTGATACCACCTAAACCCTATTTGATAGGTCCATTTGTTTGTCTGATTGACTTCCACAAAGAATTCATACCACCACTGCAACAGTTTTGCACCAGAGACAAAACTGTGCAAAGGAGCAGAGTCCCTTGGGTTTGGAAATTTTTGTGTCTCAGCAACAAATCTTCATTTGCAACCATTTCATCTTAATATGAATATGAACAGAGATCTTCCCATAATGCACAAGACCTTTCCATTTTTATTGTTTCACTTGGTAGTCACGGCCAAGAATTTACCCAGTTGTCCCACCTATACAATCACAAGAAGGCTTAAGACCATTAACAGTTAGTTTACTGCTTCATTCAGAAGAGAATTTTTAGATGCTGAACTGAATCTGCAAGATTACTAAGCAAGTGCTGACCACCCCACTGGTCATGAGAATGCCCATGAATTTTTAGAATGCCAGAACTTTACCTCAGACAAGTTTTGAGCTCCAAGGTTCCCTCCAGGCAGGACCACAACATCATAAGGCCCCTTAGATAGATAAAGAAAAGATAAAACTGCTCTGTTGAATAGAGGCTGATACTTACATTACACTGTTTGAAGACCACTACAGCTGATTCAAGCGGAAAGCAAAGAAATCTACCTTTTCTTACACTGAATATCACTTTATAATCAGAAAACCAGTTCCAATTATGAAAAAACCCCACTATTTCCTGTTCCAGGGAAAGCCCATTATCAATTAAGTCTCTCACAGAACTGACTTTTAAGCCTAGTGTCCTTCAAAGCTACAGCAAGCGACAGCTTTTGTGTTGTAAAGTCAAGTGGTTTTGCTCCAATCTTACTGTACAGGTCTAACATCATTTAACTTCCCATCAGAATTTTTGAGTTGGCCCAGACCACAGTATTTTGTTGAGCCAACAAAATAAAGCTCTGGGACTGATGCTTTGCAAAAACAATCACCTGGGCAAAATTAAGAAATCTGTCTGAACCTAGCAGGCTGTGAATCAGGATATCACTGAAGGGAGGCACAGTGGGATGTGCAGTTCTGTAACTCACTGCTACACAGAGTTAATACAACATGCAACATATGTCCAAAGGTAATGCATAGGCTTTCCAAATTCTCCTCAGAAACTGTGAGAAAGAATATGATGGCCATTATATCACAGGAGGGTGATGACCAACCTCTTTTCTGGCATCTTCAAGACTGGCATCAGGACAAATGAAGACATCTCGACTGCACTGCACTGGTTCTTTTCCTGTTAGGCCTGCAACAGTCACCTTGATCTAATAGGAGAAAAAATATATTATTACAAAATGAGAATTTGGGGTATTTTTCTTATGTTAGTTCTTAAGTGGTACACAGAACAAGCAAAGCTGTACTGAGAGCTTGTTCCTCTTAGGAGAGCCAAAATGGGGAGCACATGGAATGACAAAGGTGGTGGGAGAAGGTAGTTTTTGTTTCAGTCATTTCTACATAAGTGGTGTGTTTAATTAAAGTATTATTTTCTTTCCTAATGAGATGATAACAGTGTGCTACTATAACTGCAAGAGTAACAAACAAAGTGAGGAATCCCAACAGCCAGAACTGTAGTTAATAACTGAATTTCAAAAGCAGCTCAAGAAAAGCTATGCAATGTCATGAGAGGTAATGTACTGAGCTTTTCAGACCCCTACAAAAGAGGCACTTCCAGTTACTATACATGGAAGTAGCTGTGTTTTCTGATAAGATTTACTTGAAACAGTTGCTCTAGTCCACATTAGACTTGTATTTTGAAAGGTAACCAACAAACATCAGCTTGCAGGCATCCTCATTAGGTGCATGGCACAAATATTTGCTAAGCAGTAAGGTGATGAGGGTAAATTTTCACTTCACACAACAGACCACGCACTGAATTCCTGGCAATGAACATCAGCTTGAGGCAATGACTTCCCCTTGACCAAGCACTCACAAAGATTGCTCACTGTCTGCATACTCACCCCTGCTCTTCTCATAACATCAGTGGGGATTACCGTTTCCATCTCCTCTGCCCCTTTAGCCAGAATCACCAGTGCTCTCTTTGAGGCCATGTCTTGAGGGGCTGCTATCAGGGAGATGGTTGTGAAGGAAGTGGCTGAAGGGGGTAGAAAGACAAAGTGGTTAGAAGACAAATCCCCTTGTATGAATCTTTCTCTATGTTGAAATTAAACAGCAATTTGTGCTTTTGCACGTTCTTTCACTTGAACCTCAAAATAGTTCACTAGCTTCAATCAATATTCATAACAATCCCATTTAACTAATGAGCTTTTTAAAAAGAATGCATTATGATATCAAAAGATTAAGGCACTTGTGCAAGGGAGAAGCACAGGACATCAGCACCAGAAAAGGAAGCAGCTTGGCCTAATAAAGACTTTATATGACCTGTGTCTGCCAGAGACAGGGGGTCAGGGTGGGCGGCAGAGCTGCTTTCAATTTGCACACCTCACTCATTCCGAGACGACTGACTCCTACCCAGGTCAATGCTTACAAAAAGGGCTTGCATGAGCTCTGACCTCATGTCTGGTTTTTAGTTTCCACACAGCATGCTTCATGAGGAGTTTCCTGTGACTTAATAGTGACTCGACCAGTGCCCCTGCAAAATCTCACCAACAGATTTTCTGGGTTATTTTGCAACTTTGTGGGGGAAGAAACACATGTGCACATGTGTGATGGGGGAGCAGACCACAGAATTTAGCAAATGGAACAAACCAGGCTTAAGACTTTTTTTCTTTAGCTTCTAAGTTCAAGCTGAGGTGAATGGCCAAGTTTCCATTTGAAGGTTAAGTTAAAGTAACTTTACATCATGTAAAATACTCATTAACTCATACAGGTCTGAGAGAAGTCTCTGAAAGCATTTGTGATGTGAGAAGGCATTTCATAGGTTACTGCTCTAGAAGACAGATTTTTGTCCTGTGCAGGGACCTTCCATCTAGAGCTGCATGTAGTACCTGGGAGCTCTTTATAAAATGATGCACGTTTAGGTGCCTACATAAAATAAAATCATCCTCACCCTGCTTCAACTTCGCCTGTTTTCAGGTTTGTTCCCTACTGGAAGCCTCCTTTAGAATGTAATTTCCACAATGCAGTAAAATACAGCACAACATCCCACAGCATGCTGAACCAGCCCAAGCACAATAATTCACTGTGTCAAATCCTACTTTTAGGGCAGCTTTATGTACTGTCAATGCATAGCCCACTTATCAAATACACCCAAATCACACTTATTAGTAACAACTTCAAGACAACCTAGAGCTTCTTAATAGCTTGTCTTGAGGGTACACATTGATTCTGCAAAATTTTCATATGAATTTGACTAAAAATGACCTGAACAGCCATCATGCAGAAATGCTGCATTTGCTTTTTATTGGAGAGTCTAGATTACAGTTTGAATCCCTGTCTTCCATTAATTCTTTATGAAAATAGGCATCCTGAAACCTTTACTTTCTCCTAGTTTTGCAAAATGCAGTCTCTCCATAGTGCCTTTAGATGATGTACAACACTGCCAAATTCTTGAGCATTAATACTGTTCTTCATGTGGGTGGCACATGTAAGTAGCTGTCCCACTACTATGGAAAGACAGTTTTTAAGAAGGCAGAACTAAGTTACACAGATGTAACAGCAACTTCATTTAACAAGTCATTTAACAAGCTACCTACACATAATAAATGCCAGTCTCTCATTTGCTCCTCAATGCCAGCTAAGGCCGCCTCAAACCTATCAGCCAAACGTATTGCCCTGCGTGGGTACACGTGCCTTTCTGGAGATGGTGACTAAATCAGAAACTCTAACAAGGGTACCTTTAAAAAAAAAAAATCTCACCCTTCAGTGCCCCTACCACAGAGCCCGCTATTCACAGGCAGGGGACGGCTGCTCGCCAGCGCAGCCAGCCCGGGTGGACAGGCCGCATCCCTGTTTTCATCTGCTCCTTTCGGGACACGGCGCCATTCCACGCAGCAGGGACGGCACAAGGCCGTGCCCGGGCCGAGGCCGCCTCACGGCCACGGCGGGGGGCTCGGGGCCTGGAACCGAGCTCCGCAACCCCGCCCGGCCGCCGAACCCTCCGCCCACACCGACCCCCCCGCCCGCCGGGGCTCTCAGCTCCGGGCCCGCGGGGGCCGCAGCGGCGGCGGCCACAACTCACCTCAGCGGGGCCGCGGGCGGCTCTGGGACGCTCCGCCCCGGGCCCGCCCGCGCTCTGCCCCGGCACCTCCCCGGCACCTCCCCGGCACCTCCCCGCCGCTCGCCCGTGCTGCCTTTGCCTCGCCGACAGAAAGCTCCGCTTTTCTCACGGTGCCCAGCACCGTGACAAGTCACCTCCGACCGCGAGCCGAGCTGCTGCTGCTGCCGCTGCTGCCGCTGCCTCTCGGGCAGCCCTGCACGTACCGACCGAAGCGTCTGCCTCACACTACTGCTTCCTGAGGCTCAGGGTGCACAGGGAATGGCTGTGGCTCAGAGATGGTGTTGGCCCTGGTTTTACGGAGTTTCGCTGTTCTGAAGGACACATAGAGCTGTTAACGGAGGCCTTTAGGACTGCAAACCCTGTTGTGTAAAAGCCTGCTCGCAGGTGCTGGCAGGCCCGCTCTGGCTCCTGGGTGCCGGGCTCACGAGAGCTCCGGCAGAGCAGCTCAAACCCAGGTGCGGAGAGCCGGTCAGGAGCCCAGGGAGGGCTCTCCTGGGATCGGTGCGGGGTTCCGCTCTCGGTATGGGGCACTTTATGTGCTGCCCACAGAGGACTCCACTCAGAGCCCTGGACAGGCTGGTCCTTGCTCTGCCTGCCCGTGTGCCGGGCACACACACACGGAAGATATGTTCGCTTCTCAGTTACAACTCGGCCCCTCAGCGTTCTCCCTCTCTGCTCTCGCACGCGGTCCGGGCTGAGGGACAGAGCCGCGGCCGGGGATTGGCTGCGGGGAGGTGCAGGGGGCGGGGCCAGACCCGGGGATTGGCTGCAGGGGGCCGCAGGGGGCGGGGCCATGCTCGCTCCTTCGGGCGGGGAAGTTCCGCACGCTCATGGCCGGGCCGCGGCGCTCGCCTGTTCCCCTGTTCCCTGTGTGTCCCTGTGGTGTCCCTGTGGTTTCAGCATCTCCTCGCACGGCTGCGGCCTGCCGGCCCCGCCTCTCACCTTTCACCTCCGGGGATTCCGCTCGGCACTCACCGGGAAGCCCCAGTGGTGAAAAGAGCGGCGGCTGACCGGCATCGCTGAGAGAGCTTTGCGGGCGCTGCCCGGCAGAGCTGAGGGGTCGAGCCTCTGAGAGGGTCCGGAAAGTCCCGGCGGGTCGGGGTTTCCCCACCGCCCCCGGGATGACGCAGCCAGGCCCCCCGGGGGCGGCCGCTAAGGGCCGGAGTCGGGTGTCCCGTGCGCAGTGCCGCCGCCCCGCTCCGACCCATGGCTCCGGCCCGGGCGCTGCTGCCCGCGGCGCTGCTGGCGCTGGCGCTGAGCCGGGGCCCCGCGGCCGCGCTGCCGTGCATCGCCGAGTGCCCGGCAGGTAAGGGCCGGGCCGGGCCGGGGCGCGGTGCTCCGGGCGCGGCCCGCGGTGACCGCTGTGTCTCGGCCCGCAGGTACTTTCGCAGCGAGCGCGGACTGCGGAGCGGGCGCGTCCTGCCGGCCCTGCCCGGCCGGCACCTTCTCCAGCTCGGCGGGAAGGGACGGCTGCAGAATGTGTCGGCAGTGCCAAGGTACCTGCGGCGGCACCACCCGCCCTGCTGTGACCTCCTGTGCCCGGGCTGGCAGCTGCCCGGCGCGGGGACCCGCCGCTGGGCAAATAACGCCGCGCGTCCGCCGGGCTTCTCGCTGAAGCCGCCAGCCTGATTTTTGTGAAGAGCAAAGGTCCGAGCTTTTCCTGCACCACGCCGGGTATGCTGTTACCTAGAACTCGTTTTCCCCTTGCAGGACTATTTCGGTATTCAAAAACGTGTTCCTCCACGAGTGATGCTGAGTGCACGTGCAAGGAGGGCTATCGCTGCGGCGGTGATGGCTGCACCTACTGCACCCGAAGCTGTGGCGTGGGCCAGGAGAGCACCAGGAACGGTAGGATCACCTTTCCCCAGCAGCTGAAAGCCCCTCTGCTTCCTGCATCAAACACACTGCCTCTTGCACAGTGGAGAAGCAGATAGAGGAAAGACCTCTCAAGATAAAAGCTGCCGCTGCTGCTAAACACTTTGCACGGTGTGTGGAGTAAGCTGAGGAGGAGACAAACCCACCACACTGAGCCCTACTACAGCTCACATCATGCACCAGCTGGTTCCCTGCATGGCAGCTCTTTGGCTGCCAGCATGAGGGAAACTGTTCTGGGAACTCTGGAGTTAGGCCATGGTCTGTGGCATCTTGCACAAATCTTGCACAGCTTTGCAGCCAAGTACTGAACTGCTCTGGGGCCGACAGGGAAACACCTTGCATATTCAGAGCAGCTCATGAAATAGTAATTCTGACATTGTACAAGCAGGGAAAAATAATGTTTCATATGTTGTGTCTTAAATGTTTGTACAATTTTACCTGTCCTTGTCTGCTGAAGGTTGCCAGACTTGCCGCAATGGAACCTTTAATGATCAGCCCAATGGCTCCTGTAAAAACTGGACAATGTAAGTAAACTGAAAAAAGAGAATATGCTACAGCTATTACACTTGACTGGAATTAAAAAAACTTTTTTTTCTGTTTTGCTGTAAATGTCCTTCAGATGCTCTGGAAACCAAGTCCTGGAACCTGGAACTCCAGCAAAAGATGTCATTTGCAAACACACTTCAGTTAATCCCACTTTAGTCACTACTGTACCTACCACATCTCTCGAAATTCCATTTTCTATAACTGTGCCAGGTGAGTCACTATGGAGGTAAAGCATTATGACCTACTTAAACATACTGTAGCTTGTTCACTTTCCATTTAAAGCAAAAATCCTTTCTTCTGTGTATTCCCAGTGTTGCAGACTGATCCAGAAGCAGAGTGGGAGACAAAGTTTTCAGTTAATTCAGGGGCAGTAGAATTTTGTTCTGTTAATTCTCTTAGAGAATGTTATTTATTTCTTAGGGAAGACTGTTCAGACAGACATGATCAGGATTTCTCTTGCTGTGGCTGGACTGTCGTGCATAATGTTTCTGCTGCCTTTGTGCATCTGCTTCAGTGTCTGGCAGAAAAAGAAACTACACTCTGTCTTCAAGAAAAGTAAGATAAATACCCTCTTCAGTTTTTCTTTTTGAAACTAGACAGAAGTCAGGAATCCAGGTTAAGTGGATTTCAAAGGTAGTTGCAATAGCTTTGGTTTTTTTTGGCCTTGTAAGTCAGAAGCAACTGAAAGGGAAACAGTTTTGGAAATTTTATTGCAGAAAGCACTGTGGGTGTTAGGTCAAGTGCATGTTTAACCTTAGAAGTGAAGTATTTGTGAGAGATGAAAAAACTCAGCTGAGCTTTGCTGCTCCAGTTAAAGGTCAGTTCAGTTTGTTACTACCAAGCATCATCCTTGGCCTGCATGGCTGTAACACTTTCGAGTTCTCTCTGCTCACATAGAGTACCCATGGCCTGGAGTGAGTGTCTTGGAAGTCTGGCTGCAGTAGGAGAGGGGACATCAGTCAGGGTGTACTGCTGCAGAGTCAGCCTGAAACCAGCACTGCCCTCTGAGAACTGCTAAGTCCTGGGCAAGCTCAAGAGTTCAGCACAAAGATGAAGCTGATTTCATTCAATGTAGTTTTTAGATGGTTTGTTTCGTTTTTTGTGGGGTTCTTTCTCCCTTTCTCTTATTTTCCCCTGTCCTAAGGCCAAGGTCTGAATCTTCTAGTGGAACTCTAAATACAGAAGACCACAGCAGTCCAAAAATCTGTTTCCTTCACACTGGTCTTCCTTTCATTGCCATGACAAACAGAGCACCAGAGGCCCTGCTGAATGAGGGAAAACAAAGTATGATAAAATAGCTTTATCAGATGTACATGCTGTAGAGAAATAATTTCAGATGATGGAATAACTTGGAAGATGTTTTCTTCCTGGCATTTATGATTGAGGGGTGGTGAAATAAGATGGCTGAATAAATGAAACAGGAAGGGGACATTTGTCCAGTTCTGGACCCCTCACTTTAAGAAACATTGAGGTGCTGGAGGGAGTCCAGAGAGGGGCAACAAAGCTGAGGAAGACTCTAGAAGGTAAAGTCTTTGAGGAGTGGCTGAGGGAACTGGGGTTGTTTAGTCAGGAGAAAAAGAGGATCAGGGGAGACCTTGCCCTCTACAGCTCCCTGAAATGTGGCTGTAGCCAGATGGGAGTCAGTCTTTTCTCCCAGGCAACCAGTGACAGGACAGGAGAACAAAGCCTTAAGCTACACCAGGGGAGGTTCAGGTTGGAGATGAGGAGGAATTTCTTCCCCAAAAGCGTTTTTAAAGATTAGAACAGGCTACCCAGGGAGGTGGTGGAGTCACTGTCCCTGGAGGTGTTCAAGAAACAACTGGACGTGGCACTCAGATCTCTGGTCTGGTTTACAACGTGTATGGTCAGAGGTTGGACTAACTGATTCTGTGATTCTGTTCTTTTTCTTCAGTGCACACACCTGAACAGTCAATTCAGGAAGATGATGCCTGCAGCTGCCGCTTCCCTGAGGAAGAACAAGGTGAATATCAGGATCCTGGCAAATCCACAGAATTCAGAGATCTTCTGGTGAACTAGAAATTAAACTATGTCAGCCACATTTGAATTTTCTTTTTAAACACAGAACAAGAACCTGTTTATGTAAATAGAGTGGATGTCAGCTTCTGAGTGTTAGAGCAGTAAATAGCCAGCCACTGAGGAAAAAGTGCTATTTTTTAATATTTCTTAAAAAATAATAAAAAACTCTCCAAAAAAGTTTGCTGGTTTTCTTCCTCTAGGAGTAAGGATATTTCTAAGGAGTGGTTCTTGATCTACATGTAGAAAGAGGTACTGCATTTAAAAGCTCCAAGTGCAGAATAGTTTTCTGGTCCCTCATTAATGCTACCTGAGCCATAATTTACATGCACTCCAAAAGCATTTGAAGCTAAAAAGGAGATCTGTAACACACTACAGAGTCACTGGTGACACTCATGGTACTTTTAGTACCAGCCATCCTCTTGGGTCTGGAGGCACAGCTCCTCCCAAAGTCTGGCCCAAACCCCGCAGCCTTGGGGTTTGTGTGCAAATACAGATGGAGCTCATTTGATCCCACCAGCCCTGGAGACAGACCCCTGGCCTCACCACTGCACCCCTCCTTACATTTAGGGAAAAGGAAGCCATAAAAATCTTGAGCTGCAAAGTGTTCCACAGCAGCATGTGCTGTTGTGTTACACTGAGGGAGGCAGTGGAAACACTGAGAGAAGCTGTGGTTGACTTGAGCTTAGAAATAGCTGTTACTGTGCAGCTGGACTGCAGCACCCTCAGCCCTACATCATTCAGCTTTGATCTTTTAGGTTATGTAAACTTTATGTACATTGCAGCTGTAAGTGTGCTATCTTTGTGGTGCTATTTTTGTAACTGAGGTTGGAAAGATTTTAACATCAGACACTGTATCTGTCTCTCTGATCAAATACTGTTAACTTTGGTCTTGAGAAAAAAGTTAAAATGAACATTTGAGTCACGGCATTCACAACACCCTTTTAACAAAACTCACATATTTTACATCAGTAATACTATTCAAAAATAGAATGAAAGCACACCAATATGTGGATTAAGGGAGGATTTCCCCCTCTCTGATTTCAGTGCAAGAGAAAACTATTTTGCATTTGAACAGTGACAAGCTGTCTCTTCATTCAGCAGGTTACAATAGCAGATTATTTTCACCAAGCCAGACTTACACATTCTGATAAACTTACATACAAGTAAATATAAAATAGGAAGTTTAAATAGTGAGAAAATAAGTGCCATATTGTGAAGTTTTTATTTTTACCCCTAGCTCAAGTCCCCTCTAGTGGTATTTTCAACCATGAGAACCGAGTAACTGTTATGTCAAAGTCACAAACTTGAAGGCATGAAAAGCCACCAAACTATTTATAAAGTTCTCCATTTATAAATCAGAGTCACCTTTGCAGCATTGACTATATCTTAGAACAAGAGAAAAATAATAGTTCTGCTTGTCATCAATTTCCAGTCCAAACATAAGGTAGAGAATTAATTTACATGTCCAGTAACTCAAAACATTGGTGTTTTCTTCTTGGAAAAAAAGACATACCAGCTGGAATTTTACATTTTTTACTAGTAAATTCTGCATATAGTTTGAAATATATTTTGAAATGCTTCAAATAAAGTGCAAACCCCTTTTTCTTCTATAAATCTGCTTAGTGACCAGTGAGGACACATTCCTCCAAAACTGGAGTTCTGGACTGCTTCAGGGAATAGTCATTCACAGAAGGCACATTCTGAATAAAATGTTAGAAACAACCTTCCTTTCAATCAAAAATGATGTGGATAATCTTACCTGTGAACTTCTGTCCTTTGGGAGTGCTGAGACCTGAATTAATGATGAACAGATTATGTTGGCACAAACATCTGTTGTCAAATGTGTGCAGATGATACATTTGCATTTCACAACAATACATCACCTGGCCACAGAAGCAGCACAAGAGATTGGCTCATTTGTACTTCTGTGAAATACTTCAAACACATTTAAAAGCAAACATGTTTCTAAATAAGAACCAAGGAAAGACTGGAAGATACCATATTTTGAAAAGTGAAATAAATCATGATACAGTTGCAAAGGGAAGATCAGGGCACTTCACAGTGTGCAGTTCTTGCTCACTCCCCAAAAGCTTTGGCAGCAGAGCTGAATTTCATGTGGTCCTCACAAAACTGAAAATAAATACAGGTGAATTCATCTGTTTTGTCACCAAGCACCCAAGCAGGATATTCCAATTCTTAACATGAGCACCACTACAAATACCAAGATAGTTGGAGTGTTTAGCTGTTTTCAGATTTATACCATATTCAAATCCTATGAATTGTGGCTGTCTATAAAAAATTCAAATTACAGCCATAGAATCAGGCACTTCCTTGAACATCATTCATACTTGTGTGGTGTGTAATTTACCTTCACTGTGATCATATAGAACAAATATATTAGAAGCTTGCTCCCATTTTAGACCCCTCATAAACAGATATTTAATAAAAAAGTACTAAAGAACTTGTTTAAATCTTCCTTTTTGTTATGTTAGTAGGAGACAGCTGTAAAACCACTTCTGGCAGTATGCTATGAAAATGCAATAAGCAGACTCTTCAATTAAGTTTGTTAGGAAGCTTGCATCTGCAAAAAAGCCACATACTTGGACCTTCATTTCTTCATTTTTAAGTTATCCTTTTATCTTCTGAAAAAAAGTCAATAGCAGGTAGTAAAACTTCAGTAAAAGGCAGATAATATGACAAGGGGCTACTATGCAAACCATGGAAGCAGAAATGGTATCAGTGTGCCGTTTTTAAAAATACTTTGTTCTTTGCTTTTACAAAGTGTTACATTGTAAGATTTAGGGATCATCAGTGACTAGATTAAAAGAAACACTGTAATCATAACTAAATTTCTACTAGCTTCCCTGAATAGAATTTGTATCTGAATTTGTCTGTTTTTTAACACAGAGGGTAGAAACCTTCCTGCCTGCATGTGAAGCACTGTCAAAAATCTTTTATCCAGGAAGGGTGAATGGGAAAAAACTGCACTGTATCTTTTACTATTGCTAATTAAAGCAGAAAGAAGCAGGAAATCCTGGCTGTCAATAATTCAGAAGAAGGGTTGTGAAGAAGAATGTTTATTTGGCAATGACAAAGAATTGATAGATCGTCTGCATCTTGACTTCACAGGGAGCTTTTATTGAACACACAGGTTGTTCAATACCTGAAGAACAGGTTGTTGTGAGCTGTTGTGGTTACAGAGAAGAGAGATGGAGTTTAGGGCTGGATGGGGATGGCCAAGCTACACCACACACATCCTCACTGGGGTGTGGGTTTTGGGCAGGAACAGCTGGGGGGCTGGAGGTGGAGGTTACCTCACTCACCAGAGCAGAGGGACTGTCCCCAGGCAGCTCTGGTGACCTCAGTTCCTCTGCTGCTTCCCCTCCCTCTGGACTGAGGCTGTGGGGCTGAAGGGCCAGCTTTGACAGCCTGCTGAGCCAGAAGGACCAGCTCTGAGGGGCTGCTGAGCCAGCAGGGCTGAAGGACCAGCTTTGAGGGCCAGCTTTGAGGGGCTGCAGAGCCAGCAGGGCTGAAGGGTCAGCTTTGAGGGCCAGCTTTGAGGGGCTGCAGACCCAGCAGGGCCAGCTTTGAGGGGCTGCAGAGCCAGCAGGGCTGAAGGACCAGCTTTGAGGGCCAGCTTTGAGGGGCTGCAGAGCCAGCAGGGCCAGGTGGCACGAGGTCAGCACCCCAGCAGGGACATTTCTTTGTCCCCAACAGTGGAGAAATGGCAACAGGAGCAGCTGCAGAAAACTGAGCTCTGTGAAGTGGCTGCACAGCTCTGATTTGAAAAACAGAGCTTCTGGAGGTTGTTTGTCTCTGGTTTTTGTTGTTTTCAGGCTGTGGGGGGGGACATTCACCATGGGAGCTCTCCTCCCCATCTTGCCTTTGTTTCCCAAATACTACATGGAGCAGGACAGAGGAATGATCAGGGCAAAGGCACAATTGAAAGGAAATGTCTGGCAGGACATTTTTTTTGTTCCCTATGCTGAATAACCTTCCCTTTTCTAGATTTTTGCTATTAATACAGCTGCTGTTATTGTGTGTCTCATTCCACTGCTTTCTGGTGTTAGGAAATTCTTATATCAAACCATAATCTCTCCTTTATTGTCCCTCCTTCACTGGAAGGGGTAGAGGAGAGAGGCCTATTTGGAGTTTAGTTCCTTGCTGGTGTTAAACTCAGCACACCCATTCATGTACAAGCAATGCAGATCAGTCCTTCCAGCTGGCCCAGAAGATCAAGCACATCCTGTGCTCCCCAAAAGAGGAGCAGGCAGCAGGTCAAGGGAGGTGATTCTTCCCCTCCACTCTGCCTGTGAGACTCCTCAGTGCTGTGTCTGAGTCTGGGGTCTTCAGCACAAGAAGCAGGAACCTGCTGGAGCAGGTCCAGAGGAGCCCACCAAGGTGCTCCAAGGGCACCTCTGCTCTGCAGCCAGGCTGGGAGAGCTGGGGGCTTTCACCTGGAGAAGGCTCCAGGGAGACTGAAGCCTTTCAGTACTTAAAGTTATAAAGAGGGAGAGGGACTTTGTACACTGACAGTGATAGAACAAGAGGGAATGGTTTTAAACTCAAAGATTTAGTTTAGATGTTAAGAAATTCTTTATTAAAGGAGTGGTGAGGCCCTGGGAGAGGTTGCCCAGAGAAGCTGTGGCTGCCCCATCTCTGGAATTACTCAAGGCCAGGTTAGACAGACCTTGGAGCATCCTTGGAGCATTATCTATTGGTAAGATCCCTGCCCATGGCAGGGGAGTAGAACCAGATGATCTTTAAGGTCCCTTCCAGCCCAAATCATTCTGTAATTCTATGGTAACATTTTAAGTGTTCTCTGCTTTTTGTGCATGTCTCTTTTTTTGACATTTAATTTACTATATAGCAAGCAAAATGGAGCTGGGAATGCCCTGATGACTCTCAAGCAGCCCAGGTGGCTGAGGATGAGGTAACAGGCCAGATGCAAGCTTTTTGAATTTCCATTTGTTTTTCTTGGAAATCAGAAAGTGCCCTCTTAGCCAGACCATGCACAGAGGCCCAAGTGATGTCAGCAGAGTTCTGAAGGCATGGAAGAAGGAGAAAAATTCTCTTTAAAGATAAGTATAAGCAGAGGAGCCTGCTGCTTTTTTATTCCTTTCAGAACCAGCACCATTTCCTGGCATCGTTAGTGGCATGAGTAATTAAAATCATGGTCATCACACACCTTGGCTTTGTAATTTCTTGCAAGAATTGTGTGGCTAAGGAAAGTAGAAGGTTCATAGCAAAAGGGTTTCTGTTTCTCACCTCCCTCTCCACCTGTGGGAACAGGTATTTCTGTGTCTAATACTTCTGGATGACAGAGACTCTGAAACTGTAGTGGCTCCTCTAAAACATGCAAATATCAGATAAATTTTTAAAGCAGATGATGATTTCTTATTTTCAGTCTTTCTGTCAGATCCTTCACAGGACAGAAGCACAGTTATCTCTGACAGTTGTTCTGATACTGACACAGATGATACAAAAACCTTTGTAGGAGATGGCCCACCCCAGTGAGACAGCACAGGAAATACCAAAGGCAACTTGTACCGCTCCACTTGACTTTTGTCACCTGTTTAAAAGTCAAGGTAAATTTTATTCTTAGAATTACACATAGTCTTGTTTTATTACCAAGTGTCACCTCAGTTCCTCTCTCAGCCAGGCCTCAGGGGCTGTAAGAAGTTCTCCACCCCACAGTTTGTGTGTCAGCTGTGCATCAGGAACAGAGAGCTGAGCACAACAGCCTTTGGATACTGTCACTGCCCTCACTGTAACAAGAAATTTTAATACAATCTACAACAAAAATGGAATTTCCCTCTGCCATCCATTTGGCAGAAGTTTGTTGTGATATCACCTACTCTGTTTCACCTTCTAGACCCTGGGTGCCTGCCAGGTCAAGCATCAGACTATACTGAAACCAAAGTGGATGGTGCTTTAACAAAAACCACCACCTGAACACATCCTGAAACCAGGGAAGATCTCTCCTGTTCTAATCTATTTAGTTTAAGAAAATAAGTTTTATTTGATTTGGCAAATGGAAAATTGCACACACAGACACCTACTTCAATTTAAGGATGACTTATCACATAGTGGACCTTAAACCTGTTATACCTACTCTCAGTTTACATAACCCAAACTGAAAGAAGCCCCTCAAAACTGAAATAAAATATCTGAGTTACTGTTTAAGTCAGTTTTAAATTACTTTAGCTCACTTTTCTTCTGCATACAAACACTTCAGCAGATTTAAAACAAAACGAATTTGGGGAAAAAAAAGAAAAGGAAGGTGTGTGGAGAGGTAAAGGGACAATGTACCTTTAGTTACAACACTGTAGACTTGAGAAATATTTATATTTAAAAAAAATAAATCATTCTAGTATTCACAGCATTGGTATTTTGAGAGGTCCATTCAGAACAAGCATGAACTATTTAACCTGAAGAGAACACTAAACAGCCCTGTAAGCAAGCAAAAAGACAAAACAAAAAACAAGGTATTGCACTACTTTTAGTCATTTTAATACAAACTTTGGAGCAACTTTGAAAAAGAACACAATTCTAACATAGATGTACATACATGCCTAAACCAGTATTTACTGGAGTATCTAAAGGATAATCTATTCTTCTTAAACTAGAATGGAAAACACTGTGAACAGGTATTTGAAAGGAATGGTGGGAAAAATACATTATTGACTTCAGAGAAGCTGCCCATGGCAGTTCAGCACCACAGGTGTCTGATCAAGCCACAATGTCATCACAAGGACAGAAATATCCAAAATCCCCATCACCATTATCAGTGTTACAGGCATTCCTAATAATGCAACATTTTGACTTGCTGGCACACCTCAGTACTTGTATTACCTTAGAGAAGGAGAAGTGTAAGCACAGGAAATTCTTGATGGCTCCATCAAACTTGAGACTCTGAAAAGAGAAAAGGAAGCTGCTCTTCTTCAGCTTGAGAGTTAAAGGATTTAAGCAGCTGAACAGGCACTGTGCTCAGGAACCCTGTGGATGGGACAGTAACACATTCTCTTGTCACTGCACCTCTCTTTGCACTGCTCAGGAGGGTGGGCTATGATCAGAATCCCTCTCACAGGGAGCAGCGAGGCTGTAACATGTAACACTGATTAAATCTACCTCAGGCAATTACAGAACAGCAAAAAGATTGACTGTGCTGTGGCAGTACTAATTAGCTGACCTTATTTAACTTTCTGCACCTTCTTCCAGTCATTCCTAAGGACACATAAAGAGATCATCATATAAATAAAACATGAATATGGTGGCAGAAAAAGGCACTAAATGGAAGTAGTTTTGGAGGCTTCCCACTCTATCCCAGTTCCACATATGGTGGTTGGCAATGGATTATTTCTTTCTAAGCATAAATCCTGATTGTCTTATAGAGGATTTTTAGAAAACCTACATGGTCTAGACTTTGTAAAATTATCTCACTTTCTCAGCTGAAAAGGCCAAGGGTAGAGCTGAGCAGTAACAAACAGCCAGAAACACCTCCCCATCACCCTCTTCAGCTTGAGGAGGATTGCCACAAGCACTAGTGGAGATATGGATGGCATGAGCAGGAACCACTGAATCATTTAGGTTGGAAAAGACCTTTAAGATCATAAGCAACATCTAAAAGTTAGTTGGAGTGGTGTTCTTTGCAAAGATCTGCAGCATTTTTTCTCCTTCACCAGAATATAGTCCTGCACATTACAGAACAGGGGCTGCAGAGCTGGAAACAGCAGCATAAAGAGAAAATACAGGACTGTATTTTGAGCTTGAATGAGCTCATCAGATATATCCTTTCCCACTGATACAGGCCCTAAATCTTCCAAGCACAGCTGGATCTTCCTTGTTTCCAAATTTCTGTAGAAAACTCTGCTCAGAGGTAACCAGTTGGTCCAGTCTGTTACAATCCTGACTCCTAAAAGGTGCATACATAGCAAAAGAATAAGAGTATCCAACTAAAGACTCACTGCTCTTCAGAACCCTCTTATCATAAATATGCCTTGGGAATTGGAAAGAGGATTCTGATCCCATTACAGCAAGAAACATTCAACTTGCCACATCAAAAGACAAAGATCTGACATCTGCTTCCTTCCCCTTTGTTAATTCCTGCTCCTGTTGGTCACTCCCATTCCCAGGGACAGTTTTCTACCCCAGTCAAGATCAGTCAGTGATCACAAAGAAATCAGTTAACGCTTGCAGCAGGAATTCTTTGCTAAACTGGAACTCAGCTCTTAAACAGTGAAGATCCTCCACGGCTGACTGCCAAGGAACACACATTCATTTACAAAACAACCTTGAAAGAACTGTTTTAAACCTCAAGTTGCCCAGTGAGACCTATGCCAACCCTCCCCCGTTAAATACACGTATATGCCCTGAAATGTGAATCACTGAGCCTGCAGAGATTCCATTTAATTAATAAAAAAAAGTGATAGCAAAGGATTAAAGGGATTATGCAGCCAGAAAACACAGTAAAAAAATTAAAGTGTGCTTTTGTGTGCCATTCATTTACTGCCTACGCTAAGTGGACGACAGCTAAATGCCAATGATTATTAGCATTCCTCTTAATTAGTCAGTGGCTGCTGCTGCCCACACACTGAACTTCTACAGAACTACCTGATATTTGTCCTCTGATATCAGCTATGGACATTGGAGTGGTAACTAATCCCAAGCCTCTGTGATGAAAACAGGAAGGACATGGGTACACCAAATGTGAAAAGCTAGATGGAAAAAATTTTTAAAAGCACAAGGATACCTCTGACAAAACTGTTTTGTTCTACCACCACTGTGGACTAAAATCCTTATCCTCTAGCTCTTTTAGACAATGAAACAGGGCAGATAGTAAAACAACTAACATATAATAAGATACTACTAAGTTTCCAATAAAATTATTTGTAGTAAGAAACTAATAATTCAGAGTACCATGCAATTAACAGAGTATGAAGTAGCCTCAGGCAGGGAAATCCAGAAGGTGATTTTTCTGCCTCGTCCATCTCTTGCCATTTGCTGCTTTACTGTTTCTGCACTTCTTCACTTTGGGCCAGCAAAAGTACAAGACAACAGCCTGGCCTGCCCACTCCATCATCCAAACTCCCAAGAAAATAATCAGCAGTCAATTGCTGCTTCTCTTTTTGACATTAGTAGTACCAGTTTTTTTAAAAATTGCATTCGTAGCCCTAGGAAACAGAATTGTTAAGCTGGAATTCATTCCTTTAAATCCTCAGCTGAATAGATGTCTGTGGAGGCAGCCTCCAGTACAATAATTTGTTTGGAAAACCCCTCAATACTCTACTTAAAAAATAATGAATGGTGTAAGTTTAAGAACAGAATAAGAGTGAAAAATATCATAGTATGCAGCGATCACACCTATTTCTGCAGCAAGATTAGCTTGATAATTTTATATTACAACCTAAATTAAACCTCAGAAAGACTGTGCTATCATTTTAAAAAGAAAACTACAGCATGGAGTGCTGATAAAACTGTTGAGGAATACATTTAGTGCAGCCAGCTTGGAGTGCAGCTGCAGTGTGAGCTCCAGGTTGAGCTCTGGGTAGTGGGAGCCCAAGGCAAGGGGCAGTGAAGTGGCACCAACTCTTTGCAGCAGTGGTGCAGGTGACACCCAGAGATGAAACAGGAGCTCAGGAGGAAGAGAGAGGGAAGGTAAATTAGTACATGAAATGGAGCAAGGTGTAAGAAAGGACTAACAAAGGGGCTGCTATATAAAAGCCCTGTGAAGGCCAAAAGCCTGCAGAAAACACCTTAGCTCTGATTTCAGAGATTTAAATGACATAAAAAAGGCAGATCTTCCAAGCCTCTTATGGTGAGAACAAGCCTTGACTGCTTCTAGAAAACCCAGGACAGCAAAGGTTACAGCAGAAGGAGGACAATGGCAGTAAAGGGGAAAGCAGAGCAGATCACATTACTCTTCATGCAAGATCCACTCCTGGATAACAACTCTGTCCTGACCTGGCTGCTTTGCTTTGATCCACACTTTGCTGCTCCTTAGGCTGAGCCTCCCATTCAGTCCCAGTGCCTGTGGTGAGACTAATTCCTTGCAGCAAAGCTACTCAAGAAAAAGCAATGTCCAAGGAATAAAAGGTATGGGTACTTCCTCCACAGTGAGAAATCACTCCATCATACCAAATCATTCTTCAAAAAACAAGTAAGTGTCACTTAGAGGAGAAACATGTGCACATGCAAGAAGGCAACAGAGATAAAACCTTATTCAGAAGAGAAAAATGAAGAAAACCCCAAACCCAACCAACCAAACACAGATACTGCCCTCAAATCCAACCACACACACTGACATCCCCAAACCCACACACCAACCCCCCAAACCCAACAAAACACACACTGACCCCTCACAAACCCAACCCAAACACGCACAGACTCCCCCCAACATAAATACACACACACCCCTGACTGCCCCCCAAAATCCAGCCAAACACAAACACACTGACCCCCCAAACACACCAACACTCCCTAACCTATATCCCCAAATACAACCCCACACCAACCTCCCTAAACCCAAACACATCAACACCCCAACAAAAACACACCAACCTCCCCAAACCCAAACACACATCAACACCCAAACAAAAACACACCAACCTCCCCAAACCCACACATCAACACCCAAACAAAAACACACCAACCTCCCCAAACCCAAACACACATCAACACCCCAACAAAAACACACCAACCTCCCCAAACCCAAACACACATCAACACCCCAAACAAAAACACACCAACCTCCCCAAACCCAACCAACCACACACAAACACACTGACCCACCAAACACACATCAACCCCTCCAACACAAACACACCAACACCCCCAAAACCATCCATACACACTGACCCCCCAACCTCACCAAACACACATTGACCCCCACAAACACAGCCATCCACACACATCTGAGCTCCCCAAACCCAACCACTCACCCCCAAACCCGACCACACGCACACCGATCCCCCCAAAACAAACACATCCACACACCAACCTCCCCAAAACCCAAAGACACATCCCCAGCCCCACAAGACCAGCCAAACACACACCTGCCCCTGGGCTCTCCCCACCCCAAACCCTGCAGGTCCCACAGAGGCTCTGCAGCTCTGGGCCTGTTCCAGCAGGACACCGAGCTCACCTGGCCCTGTTCTTCCCAACACCTCTCTGCCCCCACTCCCCCACCTCAGGGAGGAAGGACTGGAGTGCTGGCTAGCTCAGGGCTGATTTGGGCTACTCTGCATTATTGAAATATTTGTGCAAAGGTTTTACCTTGAGAATGTCTCACAACAGAGTTCTCGGTGACAAAGAAACCCAAATTGGAAAATTTTACCGGTTCCAAGTGCAGCAGTGTTACAGAAATGGGTGTGCTGGACTGATGAAATGAGAAGGATGGACAGAGCTAAGAAACAGCCTGTGCCTTTCAGCAAGGCTGCTCTGTGCTCCTTTCTGTGATGACCAGTGCAATGACCAGAAAAAAGAAATAAAGAAGTTTTTCTTTTGCTTTTATCCAGATCAGAATTTCTTATTAGAGCTGAACAGATTATTTGGGATACCTTGGGATAGCAGGTGAAAGGTACAAGAGAAAGTTCCAGCATTGCTGCAGATGTGTTCCTCTCTTTCCTTACACACTCTGCTGTCATAATTTCAGTTTTAAAAATAAACTGTAATTGCGTAGTTAGTTCCATTACTTTGTTTTTTTTGTGAAAGAAACCTTATTTGAGGATCTGGTTTCAGCTCCTCTGTTTGTGGCTGCGTTATCCAGAACTCAATTCCCGTAAGATATTGATGTGCTGGATTTCCAAGTCTCAGTCATGCCAGATTTACTTTCCTTCACGTCAAACAGCGTGAAGGTTCAGGTTGGTAATTCTGCAGTGCTGAGAGGACAGGGGAATCAGGGACCAGTTTGTCAAGCTTCACTTGGAGAATATACCCAGACTACAGTGGGCCAGCCCAGCAGGCCAAAGAGCAAGAGGGTTTTTTCCCCCTCAAACTGGTGGAAACTATACTACAAAGGAGCAGTGTTTTGGCAGCTGTGATCCCATGCTCAAGAATTTTTAGGCCTTGCCAATTCTGCAGCAAAATAAAACATCTTCAGGGAGGCCCAAGGACCCATCATCTTCATCACACAGGGGTGTGTGTCCAGGCAAGCACATACTCACCTACACACCTTGAACCCAAGAACAAGGCAGCCTAGGTCAGAACCTCTCAGAGGTATTACAAGACATTGAAAGAAATTCTGAAGATTAAATATTCCTATGCATACCCAAATATGTCCTCTGTGGTGTTACCCACATGTGCTGCCCTACAGCTCACACACAGTGAGCAGAGGAAGCATCTTCAAAAAGAAAGTTATGGTTAGTTTTTTCCTTTGGTTTCCTTATTCTCCAACCAGGCTATTTGCAGCACACATTAAAAGGCATAGGATAAATAGGGCAATGTAATTTTGTAGCAGAAAAAACCCACCTTATTGCATATATGATCTCATGGGGTAGCTATTTCAGTATGCAAAATAAATCTAATAATCATGTTATGTAGCTGAATAATCAGCTAAAATGTTAAACTTTAAGTCAAGATAAACTTTTTAGGTGTTAATGAGAACAGGTATCTGCAGTGACAGCAAAGCAAAAACCCTCAAATCCCTATACAATAGACCCTACCAGAAAAATGAATAACAGTGCAAATGTTACATGTCTCCAGCCAACATGTATAACTCATTGAAAGAACACTTTAAGTTAAAAATGCTAGTAAAATTCAAGGAAGAGATGGGTATTCATACAATAACAAGCTCACCTGGAATTACAGTGCCAATACAAAATCATTCTGCTGCACACCTCTCTTCTTGTAAACTAAATTCAAGCCAAAATTTTACACTAGAAGTTATATTCTCTGAAGAAGTCCCTCATACAAATGCTGCTGGTAAATCAACACCTTCTCCAATTCCTGGTTTTGCCAACTGTCACAATATTTGACTAATAAAAACTCATGCTTGCTTGAAGCACTTAGTAACAGGGGAAAGAATTGTTGTATTATAGATTATATTTCATCCATACTATTTTACACAGAAGTAGATAATTTTTGGGGATGTTTGTGATTGGTTTCACTGAGTCTTATTTTTTTTTTCAAAGTTGTCTTGGCTTCACTAGCAACTTGCTATTCATGAGCCATCATATTAATCTAGGAATTGTTTCTTCTGATCATGAAGGATAATTTTTTATGATAAGTTAACATATATTTAATGGTTAGAATTTTCTCAGTAATTTACCTAACCCTACTACTGTAATTTATTTATCTACTGCTGCCCTGAGGCCCTTGAAAGGCTAAATAAACATAAATAAGTACTTTGAAAACTTTCCCGACAAACTATTGCAGAAGAGTTTCCAATCAATTTCCACGTTCTCCAAGTGCCATTCCCATTGACTTTCCTCTCCCATGGATCTGGGGCTTTGTACCTTGGTTGAGGATGAGCTGTTTCCTGTTGGAGTCTGAGATACAGTGTGTGTGCCTTTGTTTTTAATATTTGGTTTTAGAATTCAAAGACACACTGAATTTCATATAATATGAAATTCATGGGCATGTTTTCATGGTGATACATGAGAACAAATGCTAAAGTTAAATAAGAAAAATGTGAATGTGTGAATTAGAAAGTTTTTTGAATCACTGGGTGAATGGGTTGAGGTTTATAGTTTAAGGTAGTTTAGAGAGCAGGGGACAAGATGGAGGATTTAGGGTGTTGTCTCTTGTCCTTCTTCTTTCTTCTTCATGTTCTTTCCTAGAGGTTTTTGGGTAGTAGTGAGTGATTGGGTAGAAAATGTCACAGTGCAGCACAAAGGTGTTGGGTCATTGGGTCACTAATAAAAATAACTTAGTTGGCACCTGTTAATTGGGTAAATGGACATATAAAAGACCTAGAAGAAGATCTTTGTTGGCCATTTTACCCCTTTACTATCATAGTGCACACAGCTCCTTGTACCTTGTAATGCTGATAAGAAAAAATAAACAACTGAGAACGAACGAGAGAAAAAACTCGCCTCCCGTCTCATCAATCTTCAGTTCAAAGGGAAAAGAACCCAAAACAAAAGTCCTATAAAGGGACAGTTTCCTTGCTTGGCATGATGACGTTGGCACTGTCGTCCGAGGGAGATGCCTTTGACATTTTGGGAGAGGAAAGAGTGTCTAAGTGACAACTTCAGACCTAAGCAGAGGCAATAAGCTGTGGGCAAGTTGCCCAACTTGAGCATGACGCACTTCATGATGGCTCTAAGAGGCTGAGTCTTCCTTGAGAAAAGACAAAGGACAGCAGTTGCTGGTAATGCTGCTTCATTAGCTTTCCTTGGAGGATGCTTAGAGTGAATATTGCTAATACCATTGTCATTGATAGTTCACTGAAGGAGAAGCATTTGTACAGAGCATCCAGCACCAACAGTGAGATCATGCATCAAATCAGACCTAATTACTGTCTGCAGTTTTGGAACGAAGAGCTGCATGACTCAGATGAGGAGAGAGAATTCCTCTCTTGCTACTTAGCTTTCTCATAGGGAAGCACAGGGAAAGGGGGAATAAAACATATTAGGTTAATTCTGTAGAGAAATTCTTTTGCCATAAACACTCAGCTCAGCAAACAGAAATCCAGAGAAACAGGATTTGTAGTTCACATACCTAAAGCATATGTTCAATAGTCAAGACAAGTCAAATACCAGCCCTCTCTGTGCACACAGGGAAGTTCAGAGAAGTTTAGGCTGGCAGGACCTTTGCAGGTCCTTTCCCACCACCCCCACCTGTGCACTCAGATCAAAGCATCTGAACTCACACAGGGATGCCAAAGGCTTTATCAAGCTTAGTTTTGAATTTCTGTCCCATTCCATCCCTGAATCTATTCAAACCTGACTAGACACACTCCTGGACCAACTGTTCTGGTTGGCCCTGCTTGGAGAGGGGGATTAGAGTATGAGACTTCCAGAGGTGCTTTATGACCCCAACCTCTTTTGGAGCCCAGGGTGTTTCTGGACACCCTGTTAGCCCACCAAGGGGGGCCTGCTCCCCTTGAGTTAGACCTGCAGCACAAGTACTTTTGTTCTATATGACTGATGCAGACAATCTGAAATTAGTCTTAGGAGCCACAGGATGTACAATATAAAAATTAATCTTTGACAGGCAATGTTAATAAAGGAAAAAGATGAGAAGCAGGTAAGTTTACACCTTCAGCAACTTAAATTTACCACAAAAGTCAGCATAAGGAAACAACTTCAGCAAGAGTAGTTGGATTTCATGGCATTTTAAAGACAAAAATATTTGAGAGGCAGAAAAGTAACAAACCTCAATTTGCTATGAACAGGCATTATCTTCTCACCATTAAAAGGAAAGAATATTGCCATAAACTTAACTTTTACGTTATTTTCAAGGCTCTGTACAGTTGGATATGACACTGCATAGAGAATGAAGGTGAGGAACCAGTCCAGTCAATTCTTGCTCTGTGATTTGATAAATCAAAAGTCAAGAAGACAAAACACGTTGGATGGAGGGAAACAAGGAATAAAGTGATGAGATGACATAAGGCAACTCCTGTGTTAGCATGAGGCAAAAGCAAAAGGCAAACAGGGGAAAAACCTTGCTAACATACTCAGAATTAAGTAGTTAGTTCCAACTGAAAGAGAAGATAAGTGAAATGGAAAACAGTCTTCCAGTCTACTGAGGGACCTGTGTTTAATATCAACCAAAGTAGTTTATATGTACCAAGAAGTCTCCAGATGGAAGCTGTGCTTCCTCTGCCAAGACAATTCTCTAGGGCACCATTGGATGAGGTCTTCCCAAATAAATGGATGTAAAGTTCTGCAAGGGGGAGCAAAAAAGAATTAAAAAATTGAATTCTCCTAATATTATCTTTGTAAGTTAACGATCTTTTTTAACTCCCTCTCTTCTTTACTTTTTCTGGCACAACAAATACAAAACAACACATTCATCCATCTCACCAAAGAGAGAGGGAAAAAAAAGTGCATTTCATATCAGATGCTTTGCGTCAGGACTGCTAAGGCTCATAAATCAGCTGTCTCTTGCCCTGGTCATTTCAACCAACGTCTGACCCTTTTGTTAACTCATGATTTATAACTGAAAGTTACTTTTTTTTAAATGCCAGATTTATAAACTTTACTGTGCTTGGTTTGATATAATATCCATTTTGTACACCAAGCTATAAGACAGTAAATTTATTGTCTATGAACTGTTACCTTGAAAAATTACATCAATGCAAAGTGGTTTCCATTTAGAATCAATGGGCAATAAATTCATTGGATTTTTTTTGAAGGGGGGAGAGAACATGATGATATTTATGAGGTCATGAGTGGCTATATAATGGGTGAAACTGGGAGCTGAGGCTACAGTTAGACAGGAGTTCTGAGTTACAGGGTTAGACACAACAAAACGTCCAACACAGCAACGATGCATAAGCTGATACTTTGCTGTCTCATTATCATCAGCTTCTCCTGTCCTCTCTTATCTCTGCCCATCATCAATGCCAGTGAGATGTCTTATCAACACTCAGGTAAGTCTTTTGATTTTAATGGTTATCATGCAGGGGCTGGAGCAGTAAAAGCAGAAAAGCAGCAGGTGTGCTTTCCAAGGGGCCTGTATCTGTGCTGCTCAGCTGCAGGAAAAGCAGGAATGCCTTCAGGACACCAGCAGCATAAGGAACCTATCAGTGGGTGCTGCTCTTGTACAATGGGGAGGTTGGGTGCTCTAAACAGTTACTCCTGCTGCTCTGAGATCCAGGAAACAAAAGTATACATTGAGGAGAAAAAGGTATCTGAGCCTTACAGCACTGAATGCAAGCTGGTATTCAGTGTCTGAGCATTAGAGGCATTGGGTAACTTAAAGAAACTTGGCTGTACAGTTTCTCCTGTTTCTACCCTTTGAAATGAGCTATTTTGTGTTTAGAAAGGGGGAAACCTATTGCAAACATCAACAACAGGCAAATCTCTCTTATACTCGTAGGTACTGAGAATGTTATTTGTTGGCACTAATTCAGGTTCCATTCAGCCCAGGGAAAGAATAAATCTTTGCTTGAGAAAACAATGCTCAAAGTTTGAAATGGCTCAGCAAAAATGCACAGCAGAATCTGGAAGGTTACTGTCATCAGACCTGACTGGTACTGGAAGACTTTCCGAAATGAGTTCTGAAAGAACAGGCAAACCAACCCAGAAGTTATTGCATAAAGTTGACTACTAAAAAGTGGCTGCTCTTACCTGCTTTGCAACAGCTGATGTGCTGGTTTATAGGTATCAGCAGTCTCCAGTCCACTTTGAAAATGTTGGGCTCACTAAGCCAGCATCTTCTCAAGCCTTCCACAATGTAATTTGCATTTACAGGTACCCCTGACTCAATATGAGTAATATCTGTCACATCATAGCTGGCTCTAATCATTATTGCATTAGCTTCAAGACACTGTGCTTCTTAGATCTTCTTTGCTAATATAAAAAGTCTCTAGGAGTAGAGAAGACAGAAGATGAACTCTCTTAAAGAGGGTTAAGTTTGGGCTTGTTTATTTTGTTGTTGTTTTATTTTTAACTCAAAGCACATTTACCTGCTAGCACTGCTCTGCTTTAAAGAATAATCCATGGCCAGAGATACAGATTTGTCTCCACATAGCACTGGAAATTTTTTGTATTCTTATTCTGAGTCCTGTAATGAAATCCCCACTGTCCTTAGCAAGTGTCCTTTTATGCAGTGAATAAATTAATAACATGCATGTCCAAGTTCTTCAAGTTCCTGATCTTTGTGCAAGCTTGGGAAATGTTGGGAGGTTATTTTCAGTTTATTTTGTTACATCTCCATGTGAGGAGCTACACAATCACACCCATCCCTGCAGGTCAGAGCAACTGAAACTCCACAGAGTCACCTCCAATTACAACATTGTATTCATCTACACAAATAGTGTTTGATAATGACACCTCTGGTTGCCCACAATTTTGGATGTCTGCTATATATATATTAGCAAAGATGAAATTTACTGCTCAGATTACACAAACCCAAATTACCTGGAATATGGCACTGCTGAGGGCTTCTGTTGGCAACCTGCCTTGGGGCACAGCCTAGCCACAGAATTCTAGATTCTCTATATGCAGATATAAATTAATTCTACCAGCTACCAGCAAGCTGTTGTGTTGGGAAAAGTTGTAACATCTGTACTGGAACACACATTAAATGAGAGATGACTGAAATGCACCAAGAAGCACAGCTGCCAAAATAAGTTGTAAGTTTTCCTACCTTTATTCCTGCACTTCCACACCTTCTATTGGATTTAGTAATTGCAAAACTGAGCAGGTTAATAGGTCTTGAACAGGAAGTTTTGTCTTTATTCACAGGAAAGCTGCAGCATAGGAACTAGTTGGTAAAGGAAATGAACTAAAATAAAATTTTAAAAATTACATACCAGTTTGGGCTGTGTACTGGAAGGATGAGGTTGAGTACCTCAAGTGACAGAAGGGGCTGCTGTTGGTCAAAACATTTTCTAACAAAACATCTGCCAGAGAAATGAGAATCTGAGATTAACATCAGGAAGGTACCTTTTCTCAAAGCTTTGCAATGAAAGGAACACAAACCCAACTATCCCCTATTATAATTAAATAAGGATGGATGGTTGGTGCTTCCACAAAAATATTCAACAGATGGGGCCAACAGACCTGAGCAGAAATCACCTGAGACAGACTGAAAAAGGGATGCAGACTCACCCTATGGCTGTTTCTGTCATCTTCCATTGGCAGCTGATGAAGATTCGAGGTTAAACCTGGAGAGGTTGGGCAGCCTCAGAAGCACCTCCCTGCTCCAGTTCCTGCCAGAGCTCCTGGGCACACTGGCTGAGGACAACAAAGCAGGTGAGGATTTACCACTGCAGTGGCAGAGTGCCCATGGTTTGCACCTCCAGCTTCCACAGATATCATACTCCAGCTCCCAGGTATTTGCTAAAATACAATGTTATGGTATAAGCAACAAACAGCTTTGTTTCAGGGACTTTGGGGAAACCTGCTGAGCAGCCATGCCTGCAGCTCAACACCACCTCAAAGTCTCCAGATGAGCACTGCAAAACTTCCAGATAGCAAAATCAGAGTAAGAAGAATATTGGCCTAAGAGGAACTGGCAGACAGAACAAAATAGCAGTCTTACAAAACATCAGTACTTGCAGAAAGTGCAGAATCAATAGCAATGGATGGTTTGGGAAGCAATAGTGTTACCCTTGTACATTCCAGCCCAAGACCTCTGTCAGCTACAGCATTATGGCATGTGAGAATTACTTGCCTAATTCAGAATTTCTAAATTGTAAAACATTTCACTGTGTCTTCCCTCTAACAGGTCTTACCCCCAGCAACTACAACCCAGAGGAAAATATCAAAGAGGTAAGTAAATGACCATCTGTCACTGAAACAAGGAAAATAAGACTTTAAACTACACAGAATTGTTACCAAGATATCATTTCAGATCCAGAGACTTCATGAACAGTATAGACTAAAGTAGCATGCCAGTGTTCTTGAAGCTGGAATCACTTAGCAGTTAGATAGGCAGGGGAGGGGAAAGAAATGGAAAGGGAAAAAAACAAAGAGAGAGGAAGTAATCCAGACCATTTAATTCTAAACCCTCCAATTTTTTCCCCCCTAGAATAACAGCTAAGTAAAGGCCAATTTTGAGCTTCATCAGCCCAGACACCAGCATTTCCACCACCACACCCCCAGCACAGGCTACACAGTATTATCAGTTTTATTATAAACCATTATGAGACAGGGATGAGTTTTAGTGCAACATCTAAAGCAGAGATCTCACTGGGCAGTCCCTTCCTTCCCCCAGTCAGGACACAGGGCTGGGTGATCAGGAAGGGTGGGGGCAGTGGAGAGTGTACTTTCCCTCTGGGAAACACCCAGCAGGAACCTCTAATGCTGTTTGATTTCAGACTTTCTATGGGAATCATCCTCGAATTGCTTTGCTGGGACGCTTCTTGACCAAGGACAGGAAACAGTACAAGAAACGTGGGAATCTTTCTGAGTGCTTCTGGAAATATTGTGTGTAAACAGGAAACTCCCTGAGTGGCTGCATAATTTATACAGATGTCTGAAAACATGTATATAGATTCGCTTGATTTAAAACAAGAATGAAGAAATACCAAGGCAGTGTCTAACTTTAGACTCTATGCTACTTGGAAATGAATAAATTCTTGATGTTTTGCAATTATGTTGTGATCAATGTAGTAATTTCTTAGAGCTAAGCACAACAGGAAGGAAGTAATGGGAGGAAGAGACAAATGCACATCACAAAGAGAACTTGGGCAGGGGAAGCAAAATTCCCATGGGGTTCTGTGAAAACTCCCAGAAGAGCTCAGCTGTGTCTAAATCCAGAGGCAAAGGGACTTTCTCCTTTGTCACCTGATATAGATTGGGGTGTCAGGCAGAGGGGTCACTGCTGCATTCCCTGAAGATGCTGAGCAGGTAAGGGATGACAGCTTAACAAAGTTCAGGCCCCTCCTGCATCCCCAAGGCACCCCAAAAACAATCAGAACGTATCAGGATCAAGCACCTGCTCCCACCACTGCTGGAGATGACTCTTTCTCTCAGTCACTTGCAAAAAGACCCACAAGTCCATTTCTCTGCCCAGCCCCCAGCTACCCATGACAGGGCTGCCTGTGCATACCATGGGTTTTATGAACTGTGTCTGATTATCATCAAGCACAGTGTGGAACTGTTTACCAGTTCCCAGATTTGGGCAGTCAGTGGAGGCAGGAATGGCACCATGAGAAAGATTCTGTGGCTGTGACCTGCAACTTATGTGCCTGCACACACAGGTGCAGGAAGGTGATACAGGACATATCTGTAAATCTGTGTTACCAGGGCAAGGCACCTCCTGCTTGGACACTCAAGGGCAGTGAGATGTATTCCCCTGAGCTACCACCCACTGATAATGTTGCTGGTATCTTGGCATGTAATGTACATAAAGGAGAGGACAAAAGAGGCTACAAAAAACTTCTAGCCTGACTCTTCTGTATGCAGAGTACCTCCAGACTCTCTCAGTCCTGGGTACCTTCTGACAGTAACTGCAAGAAATTGAGCTGAACAATCAGGAATTGTCTCTAGGAGAAGCCATATTTGATAATATGCACAAACTGTCTGAGCTGTGAACCCCTGCTCCATACATACTTTGAATAAACCTCACTCCAATCACAGCTCACAGAAAGCTTGAAGTAAACACCTGACAGTGATACACAGGCTACATTGATCTCAATAGCACACATCATAAATCTCTGACTGTGCTGTTTAAACAAAGCCTACAGGTTTAAAACAGCTTGTTCACTTTGTGTAAATTATAAAACAGATGATGCCAGCTACAACAGAGAAAAACGTCCTCAAAGAGCAGTGGGATGCACTGTGCAGCTATTTGAAAACTTCTGAACATTCATCTTTCTCTTACACAGTAGAGCAAGTCAGTGGCTCTCTGGAAATGACTCCTTTTCTGCTACCTCATCAGCCAATAAAAACTTGTCAGAAAAGACTTCAAATTTACCTAAATTAACAACCAGCTAAGACAGACATATAGATAGGGAGAAGTGTAGAGCCTAAAAAGACTGGGGGGAAACATTTTCAAAAACTGCAAGCATAAAGCTAAATAAATAAATCTAGAGTGAATGATAATAGAAAAAATATTACAAGTATTAAATAGTTCACTAGCCTGATAGAGGAAAGAAATTAAGAGCTGTCAGGTGTTGAGGATGGGGTCAAGACAAGGTAATTGCACTATAAATAGTGAAACCTTAGCTTTTAAAACTACAAAATACTCCCTCCCTAACATTTCCCGGGTCTAAAGAAGCAATACCAAATCAATTTATTGTTCTAGCTAGGCCAGCTCACAGCAGCAAGGGCTGAGGGGGAATTCAGCTAGTTCTGATATATAGAATTTGATCAGAGCCTGAAATTTTGTCAGTCACAGTCCTTGCCTCTGGAAAGGAAGGAGTTCAGACTGTTGTGGAAAGGGAAGGAAGGAGTTCAGACTGTCTTTGGACATCACTGGTAGTTCTCAAAGAAACAACAGTTTGAGACACTGTTGAGCACCCAAGTGCTTCCTTCCTGAAGGACATTCCTGCCAGATAAACTCAGGTCCAGGGCCCAGGAGCAGAGCCTGGCCAGTTCATGACACAGGAGGGCAAACTCCTCTTCTCCCCCATCCTGCTGTGACCTACAGCTCCTGCCAGCTTTCAGCTCAGAGCTTTTCCTTGCTCCTGCAGGCCACAGACAGGGCTGGAACTGTCACAGAGAACTAACCAGGCTGTAGGAGGAGTCTGGAAACCAGGCAGGTTTGCCTTTCCATGGGAAGGAGTGGCTGGGGAGTCAGGCAGCAGCATCCTGAGCCCATGGGCACTGCTAGCAGAGGGCACAGTGGAGCTGCAGCTGGGAGTGGAGCAGGCAGGCCCTGGGCAGAGCTGCAGGGTGTGATGGATATCCTGACAGGGATCATGCAGCTGTGAAGCAAATCTACTACAGAAAATACAGGCCACTACTTCTGAGAATGAGATGATGAAGCATCACAGGTCCAGTGTCTCACCATCTGCCAGAAGTACAGCAGTACATCACACAGCTCATCTCTGACATCCACACAAATGTGTTACTGCAGGTTTTCAGCTGTGAGCCACAACTTGAGCTGGCAGGATGACTGCTACTGACAAATCAGAAATGTGAATAGGCTGATAGGGCCTAGATCTCTGAAGAAAAACACAGATCTACCCTGAACATTTTTCATTTCACAAGCTATTCATTTATTCTCATTTTTTGGGGATAGATAACTTGACTCACATTTTTAAGAATGCTTAAAATGACCAACTAACCCTTAAAAAAAAATCAATAAACCCTCAGCAATGATATATCCAATGTTATTTTCAAGATGCCTGTATTTCAAGGCACTGCATCACATACCTTTATCAGGAGCAGTTCAGTTATGTACTTGTCTACAATTACTTCTTTCTTTTCCAATTTCAGTATGATGTTACTTTTATTCTGTACCTTGTACTCCCTGCAGTGATTTTGCCTTTCTCCTGCAGGCTTCTTTAAGCACTCAATCATAGCTCTGTTAAGTCCCTTAAAGCAGAAAAAGATGAACAAATTGTTGCTCTGCAATTAGTTAGGAACTTCCTTGCTCTATGAGACATGCTCGTTAATTAAACCTATGGATTTTTTTCTCTGTATTTCCTCTAGAATAAAGTTTTTTTAGAAAAGTCATTACAGACAGAAGCTTTAAGTCCTGCATGCCAAATCCCAGCAGTTTAGAAATACAGATGTAGTATTTCACACACTCAAAGTGCTCGCTCTTGTGGGATACAGTTATAAAAGAAAATATATCCTGGAGTTGGCAAGGTGGAGTGTGACTGAAAAAAACCAAACAACCACAAAATCCCTCAACAAAACTGCATAAATGGCCACCACGTGGCTATTTTCACTGTACCCCAACACATATACAATCAAAAAAGGTATTGAGTGTTCTGTTAAAAGTCTATTTTCTACACATTACCAAGAACAAATAAACACACATTTGAACAGTTCATTGCAGCATATATTTGTTTTATTTATAAAATCAGATGCTCCTTTAAAGTGTACAGTTAAAATCACAACTGTAAATTCAACCACAGCTGAATATTGTTTCAATAAAATACTCCTACCAACTGATGTAAAAATTCATTCAATTGTGATTCAAAACTCAATTCAGTTGGAAGATAAACTTACCAATACATTACTCATTCAGCAAGTATTTACCACACTGTAAAAATACATGAGGGTCCCTTCTGTTCATAGCAATGCCATGAAAATATCTGCACAACAACTCATCTTTTTAAAAACATAATTCTACATTTATGAATACAACAACAACAACAAAAAAGATTGCCAGTGAAATCCTCCGAGGGTTTCCAAACTGCTGACACCCCCACAGGGGGTAGTAACTGCATCAGTGCTTTACCAGCATGTTTTCCCTCTGACCACTAAATAAGTGATTTTTCAAGCAGCTCTAAGCTGTCTGCAACATTTTGCCAGGCAAAACAAAGCCACAGAAACGAAAAGAGCCAGGTGCAAAATCTGGCTGCAACACTCACTCCATTGGCCTTTCTGAACAGAACTGCATCTTGCTGTGATCACTCCAGCACACTACAAGGACTGAAAGATTAGTAAAAGCTGAAGTAAAAACTGCCAGTTCCTGAAAACTTATGGAAATGAGGTCAAAGGCTTGATAAGGCATCTCATTGCAAGATGAAGTTGTGGTTCTAGCAGGGTAAAGAGTACCTTGGGAAAGTTTGGGGGGGTTTTTTTATTCTAAGGGGATAAAAACTGCTGATTTTGCAGCCAAGACTGTTTGATTTTGGGTAAAATAACTGTCTCATCATCACACAGGGCACTGATTCTAGTGCTCATTCCTCTCACATTATTCTCCCACACTACAATTTTTTCCATAACCCAGGACATGTGTAGCCCCAGAAAAGGGATCTCACACCTAAGATTTATCCAGGATTACAAACCTGGAATTCAAACTCCTAGGCACATGAATTTTCATTATATATGGCCAGAGGGTCTATGGTATTCACAGCAATTCAAAAACTGTCTGGGCTTTCTGTTGCTCAATGATTCTACTGGGCACAAATTCACAGCAGTAGGGGGTACAGAAGGGTTAACATCTCCAAAAATAAACCACAGGTAACATGATCAGGTTTCTACATACAGAATCTTGATCACTTGTAGCAAAGACAGCACAGGATACAGCAAGTGAAGATTCCCAAATTTTACTCCTGAATTTGGAATGAACTGTGGGTATGGCCCTTTGTGTCTCTGCCTCTTTTTATACAGCTGGGATAGTAATGGTCATCTTTTTGACATGTTCATGGACCTATGGATCAAAAGCATTATTCAAGTGTTAGGTACACATTGCCATTCTCCTGAATTAAGTCTCACTGTTTTACAAAAGAGATGACATGTCTGCCTGCTAATTCATTGCAAATCAGCTCATTTTCATACTTGGGAAATAAACTAACACTTTCAAACTCAGGAAATAAAAATAATGGACACAAAAGTCTACTGTTGCTATAACTCTCCTTCTGGCTTGGGGTTCCAAACTATTTTGAAGGAGACAGCTTTCCTTACCTGAAATATTCGATTTAATCTACTTCACTAAGTCTCAAAATGCATTAAAGCAATCATTTTCATTTAAGCACAGCTAAGTAGAATGGATTCTAGTACATAAGTCTAATTTGACAGCTAAGTTAATTAAGAAGTTCTCCAATCAAGAAAGAACTCTTACACAAAGTATCTGATTACATGTTTTAGAGCAAATATTTTAGGCAGTGTGGTTATAAAGCAGAATACCATGTTTGGAAAATGCTGTAAGAAGGCTAGGAAAGGTGTAAGATACTGCCCACATCTTCCAACCTGAATACATAACCTGCTACATGTAAACACCTACTGAAGTCTCTTATTTTAAGAGGTGTTTGAAGTTTGAACACAAGCAGCACTGAGGATATGTGGATCTCTGCTGATTTACAACACAAGAAAAAAACAAGTTCAAGCTGAAAAAACTGAAAGACAAAGAAATGTAGCTTTAGAACAAATAGAAACCAATAGGTATAAACAGAGCAGGCAAAAACACTGAAAAAAAAACCCCAAACACATAAAAAGAATGCTGCCTGAGTGAAATTAGCCTTGAAAACTCAAAATTCTGTAAAAATAACTTTCCTTAAAATAAACTTTAACAAGAAAGATTGTCCCTTGACTGACTTTTACAAGTAAAGAAACCTTTAGATAAATACAGTTTTCCTTCAATGACCTGCAGATTACAATATTTTCCTTGAACCTTACCAGTAACTGAAACAAGAGCAACAAAAATATTTCACACAGCAACAAAAGGATTACACAGAACAAAAGGGTATATAACATACTACATCCTAAAACTCTTTGCTGAGAAAGCTAAGGTGATTAATAACACCACAAGGAAAATCTGATTACATCCAAGCTTTTGATAAACAGAGAGGAAATCAGACAAAATTTGCCAGGTTTTTAGCCAAGCATGTCCTGTTTGAAGAGCACTTTGAGACATTAATGAGAACAAGTCTTTTTACATACTGAAAGTGATTACCATGTTCTGAGCTACAAATTCCTTTTTCATCCATGGATTTCAACAGCCAGACTCCATTACAATGAAAGAGGTTGTATCTTATGCAGGAAGTCAACAGTGCTAAGAAATAATGAATATGTGGTTTGATGTTCAAGTTTAGCTCCACAACATGTGAGTTTTGAAAGGAGAAGAAATGAAGTTAATTCTTTTTGGTTTTGGCATCACCACAACAAAAACAAATGAGAAACTGCTTAAATAATTTCCTATTTTTTATGTCTGGTTTCAACTCCTCTAACCACTCAATAAAGAAAACATTAAGATACAAACCCATCTTCCCAAGCACTACCAACATAAGATAAAGGATTGCATGTAAATACTTTAATTGATAATTACTTGCCTTGATAGAGAAAATTTTCCATGGGTCTGTTTTTAAAAAGCAGAGCCTTTTTAATTGGTTGAATACTTTTGGGTTGGTTGGTTTTTTTTTTAATTGCTGTGTATTTGCAAACCAGTTATCCTCAATTAGTTTATATATCTGTCTTGATAAAAACAGCTTTAAAATCAAAAGCTGTAAAACAACTCAACTCCAAAACCCACCTCACAAAAAACATAGGGAAAAATATGCTCCTTTTCACTTCAGTTTGCTTCTTTTTGACGGGCACAAGCTGGCAAAAGGCATTTGATGCAGAATAACCAGGCCAGTTTCAGCTGCTCTTTAAAAAGCCTATTGCATTCTCACACCAGCTACATTATACTCTGAAATACAGCAATTTCAGAGCCTCAGAATATTTGGATCTTTAGTTTAGACCTTTAAATATTGAACAAAAATGAAGAGTACTGTAGCTTGGCTTCAGTATGTCCATCATACTTGGAGAGTAAATATGGTCTGAACAGTAAATTCATCACCAAAGGTTCTTAAACACTGCATCTTTTCACACTTAATTGCCAATTTCAAAAGAACAAACAACCAAGCCAAAAAAATCCTTGCATTTTGCTCATTTTTGAGCAGTCAAAGGTTACAAACATAACCCATTCTGTGTCAAGTCTATGAGGTCAGAAAGTGAAACAGCCTCCCACTGAAAGATTGTCTTCAGAGTCATGCCAGGAGTGGAGGGGTAAAAGAGGAAGATTGAGTTTCATGTGTGACTGCTCATGTTGGTAAGAGATGGCCATGGAGATTCACTGCTGGTATGGAGCAAAGCCAGAGGGAAGGAGGGTGAGAATTACACCAAGCAGTTGCACTGACACAGGTGCTGCTGTCCTCAGCGTGGCAGGACTGGAGGTGGCTCTCCCTTGTTTTCCATGTTGTCATCAGCCACTGCAGCCTCACAACTCGTTTCCCTGCTGTCACACGTAACACAGCCCTTTGAAAAGGAACAAGAAATAGTAGGTTCAATTCTTTTTATGAGTATATTTCAAAGGGTCAAATCCCATGGAATGATACATTGCAATCTCTTGAAACCTCTCAGCAATGGGGTGAGATCTCTCTAAAAGCAGATATTATACAGGTTCTTGCAGATACTTGTACCTGCCACTTCCCTTGCCTCAGAGGTCAGTTAATTTGATTAGTGGAACATACAGTTCTACCTTTGAGATAAAAAGGCATGTGACTGTCTTGAATTTGAGGACCTTATCATTCAGCTTTATAAGCAAGCTCCTTACTGAAGATTTGGACTGCAGCCTCAAGAGCAACAACACTGACCAACAAAAACAGCTGAAATGCCTGAGTATATCAATATTTTTCTTGTTCTTGAGAAACGGTAGAATATTGAAACAAAGTCTCCAAACAGTAATTCTTGCTACTGTCAGAAGTCTGGTTGTATTTACAAAATCACAATCTGCACTGGCAACATGAGTTTCTGCTTAGGAACAGTTTCAGGACCTTAGATAGAAAATAGCAATATTTACATACCAATACATTTTCTAACATTTGAGATTATAAACATTCAACAGAATTTTCAAGAAGATCACTAGACATAATTTTGCTATCTTAATCAAACACAGTATTTTTAACCACAACAGGACACACGTTATCAAAGAGGTCTTAGGAAAACAAAGACTAGTTTTCTGGTCTTGTTTTATAGCCAAGGACATCTGTCTTAGGTTTCCTTCTGCAAGAATAAATACTACATCTCAGAATGTTGCATTTGATAACCCCAGCCCAACATGCAATGCTAAAACAGACAAGAGATTTTTCTGGTGCACAAGTACATGACCACAGCCTTAAAATTTTCTATACAACACTGGAGCTGTAGGTCTCTGTGGGACTAGATCTGTCTTGCCATTCTCCATAGCACCTGGGAGCACTTTAAACTGATTAGAACATTCTCTAACACACATCAATACAAACCAGAAGCAGTTTAGCAGAGTGCCCAAGAATCATATCCACTAAAATAATGAAGTATTAAGATGGAATGAATGAATACACCTACAAAAAACTATTTTTGTGTTTCTTAAAATACACCTGACTCTCCTCTGTGACTGAGGATTTTTCAGCTTCCTGAACACACTTGATCTAATTTTTACTGATATCCCAGCACTATATGCTATTCAATTATAGCAACAATTTTATAAGAAAAAGAGCAAATTAGTTAATACAAGAGGAAAAAACCAAATTTAGATGCCTTACATGAGATCATGACACCCATAACCCAGCACTGTAAGATGGCCCTGCAGGGATGAGCTGCAGCTCCTCTCCCACTGCTCACCTGGGTGCTGATTTGCAGGGGCACAGTCTGGGTCCGGATCCATGAGTGCACCTCTGCAAGCTCCTTCTTCTGCCCATCTGTAAACCAAGGCTGCTGCTTCTTCATGACTGCCAGCTTCTCCAGATCCTGCTTTAGAACTTCCTCTTTGATTCTGCAGGGAAGGGATACCTGTGAGCACACTGTACTACACAAGCAAGGCAGGCACTGACACTGAGAGTCTCTTCACCACAATCTATGGCTAAAGCCTAGACAGCATCAGCTGTTGAAAGGGAACTGTACTTTGTACCTTATTTGCTTTGTAAGGCTGCTTTCAACACTGGGCTAACAGTCTGAGGTTTGTTTGCTGTTGGTTTTGCTGGGAGTTTTTAGTTGTTTGGTGTGGGTTTTTTTTGTTTTATGGCTTTATGTGGTGCTTTTTTCATGTGGAATATAATTGCAAATTATATGTGTATGAGCTAATTATAAGCAACTTGCAAATAACCTGAAGTTTTACCCCTTTATGCAAAGTACAGGAAAATAACCAATCCCCTTAATATTTCAGCAAAAAAGGTTACATGTTACCTTCTTTTAACAGAGAGGGGGAATGGGAAAGCAAAAGTAAGTAAATAACCAGGCCTAAACTGCACAAAGATAATCTCAGACACCTTCTTAAGTTTCATTGGTATGTGTGCTGTTTCCACAGTCTCACTTTAATCCTGTAGTTCCATGAACAATTCCAAACTACATGTCAGAAATTGTTGATGTTTTCCAACCTGTTTGGCATTTGGTAATTCATTAGAACTCTCTCAGGTGTGTGATCCATCATCACCCAGGCTGACTCATGTTTCGATTTATAAGCTGTCCCTTTTTCTTCTGCTTCCTGATTCTTCTCTTCTTTGGAAGCTTCAGAAGAATAATTACTGGCAAAATACTTGCTGCTTTTCCCACTACCTGCTGAGAATGACCATGAAAAAAAAAAAAAAAAAGAAAAAAAAAAAAGAAGAGGCAGATGCCTGGAAAATCCCAGTAATTCAGCACAAAAAGTACACCATCCCCAGTGTATTCTTGCAAGTTAGTTCTGTAACACAAATTCAGGTATTCCCAATGATTGCTCTAGCAATTACTGCCTATTGAGAATTCAGAGATAAAGTGCATTCTCTCAAATTATTCAAGATCTCCAAAACTGCATTCACTTTTCTCAAAATTAATTGGCTCAGCTTCTCTGCTTCTGAGAGATCCTGCTCTAGGCAGATTTACCTTTAGTCAATAAAGATGTAAAACAGTATCTAACGCAGAAAGAAATGATGATGAGAAAAATGAAGAGTGACTTCCAGGTTAAAGGAATAGCTTCTTAGACTCACATTTCCAACCACAGTGACTGAAACAAACTTGGCTTCAAACACTGAAAGCCAATGAAAAGTAAATGATCTTACATGGATGTTACATGGATTTCCCATTCCCACTAGAGTATCCTGCTATTAATTATATGTTAGCAAGCATCTAGTACCAAATACCTAAATCTTGGGACTTCCCTACCTGTGCCATGACCAGAAGTCTCGTTGAAGCTAGAGCCTAAAGAACCAGATAAAGCTGATCCACTGCCTGATGCTGCTGAACCTGAACCCAACTGTGACTCCTTGTACAACGAGTGGTCAGGAAATTCAAGAGCAGCACTGTTAGCACTATCTTCTGGATCATTATCCTGGAGACAAAAAGCAGATCCAACACATCCACAGAAGTTACATTTAAGTATGCAAAAGGAAATTCATTCAGTTATTGAATTTGTCACACGTTGACCAAGTTCTCATATCAATTCAACAGGTTTGGAGTTTTTAGCTCTGAAAATGAGTGGTGGTTTAGAACTCAGGATAGCACTCTTCATGGGTGAAAATCAACAAGCATCTGAACTCTAGTTTACTGGTTTCTGCTGTAGGTATTTCCCCAATTTGTCAGGATATTGTATGGTTGCATAAAGTTAACAATTTCTGCTGACAAGAGAGGAGTCAGTTCCCTTCACATCCTGTTAGATGGCGTGAAGCAGCCATACACAAAAAGCAAAGGTGCACTACAGGGAAAATGAGTCTTCCCCTGATTCGCTATGCGAAGCGACTGCTTCAGCAGCTCCAGGTACACCAGCTCCCCTTTCAGGACCCTACCCTGCAGTTTCAGCTGATCCAGCCTTTCCAGCCCAATCTGGATTCAGGAGGCAACATTTTTTTCCTTGCCTGCAGAGCTCAGATTCCTGCCTCTGAGTTTACCGCGGAAGTTGGAGAGGCCTTTTCTATGCCCATGTATGGAAACCGACCCACACGGATCCCTGTTCTTCTTTCATTAGCTGCATCCCTGGGAGACAGAGGGAGTAATTAGAAGAGTATCTTCCCTTTGTTTTGGTTCTCCATAGACTGTGGGACTGGGTGAAAAAGGATGCAAATTGCGCAGCACTAACCAAGTTCCACATGCATAAAAGCCCCAAACCCCAAATTCTAGCTGACAGTTCCATTGAAAAGGCTGCTGCCAGAATGCTGAGCAGAAGCACCTTGTGGCAGCCTCAGAAGATCTCATATTTCTGTCATTTACTAAGTGCCCACACTGTACTGGTACAAGTTCCCATAAGCACAAGTATAAACTGCTTTCTCCACCTCCTGTGCTATTTGTGACCTGCAGCCTACATAGCACAGCCAACAGAAAAAGCAGCTAACAAAATCTGTGTCCCTGACATACAGATCATCACCACCGGTTTTAGTGACAGAACACTGTGAAAGTCAGTTCTTCCTTTACATAAAAATCTTCATTACTTACACATTTATCTTCTGCATGTGGCTTAACATCAGCACTAATGGAAAGCTCCATAGGTTTTGGCAGCTCTTCTTGAAGCAAATTCAGCTGAAGTGGGGAGCTGCTCCGTGAGCTGCTCAGCAGTAGGGCCTGGTCACACTGGCCCTCTTGCTGGTCCTCCACGGATGAGTGAGGAGAGGCTGGAAAGGGCTGATCCACAGAGTGTGGTGCTACTGGTGATGGAGCACAAGGAGGGGGTGCTGGAGGTAGTGTGGTGCATGGATATGAAGAAGGTGGATAAACACACTGAGGGCTAGGGAGCAAGAGAGGTTGAGGCATCTGAGCATACATGGGGAAACCCTGAAAAAATACAGCCATAAACGAGCCTATGTTTGGGGGATAAAGGACTGGGTATGACTGTGTTCCACAGCACAGCTGTGATGAGGACATGGACTGGGGTTGTAATGAGCGAAGGGCAAGCTGCTCTCCTTCAGAAGAGGCTGGAAAAGTAGACACTGGATTCGAACAGGCAGGAAATCCCATAGGAGGATGGACATTCAGGCTGGAGGAGCTCAGATAGGATACTTCTGGGGGAGAGAACAACTGTTTCTGATTTGTTCTCTTCTCACATGGAAGACTATTTCTATTTTTACTAGAAGAGTGGCTATCTGAGCACTGTCTCTGAGGTTTCTGGCGCTTGAATTTTCCATGTTTTCCTTTTTTACAGCTAGCTGGGCTGATCTGCTTTGAAGGGGAATCGCCTGAGGAAGAAAAATAAACATATTCACTAAAATGACAGACCCAGGGAAAAAAAGAGAGAAAAAAAAAAAAAAAAAAAGAGGAAAAACACCCAGATAAATGAGCGTGGCTTATTCAGAGATCTGACTTTCCTCTGGATAACTCTTCCATAAACCAGTGATGGATTTGCTGACATATCTACAATATCTTCCTTCATGTCATCAATTTTCTTATTGATCACTTCGGCTTATCCCAATCAGATCTTTTATATTCTTTCAAGGGAAGCAACAAACTACCTGGGATTTGCAGGCTTTATTGCAATAACTAACTATCTGCTTTGTGAAAAGTCTAAGATAGCAAGATCCAAGATGGAGCAGACCTTCTGTGTGGGCAATGCTGCTGTCAAATCTTGGCAATCCAAAGGAATCATTCTGCGAGCAGCCACAATAAAACACTCACTAAATTATACAAAGGAGAACCAGACTTCATGGCTAGGTTAGCCTTGTAAATCATCTAACAAGTCTTTATTTCTCAAAGCTGCTGCCTACCTTGTCCACAGGAATGTCTGTTGTTACTTCTGCTTCCTTGTTGAAGGTAAGTCCTAAATGGAGAGAGCAAGACCCTCTGTCGGAACTTGTCAACATAGTTCTGCTCCTCCTTTTGAGTGTGGGCTGACAACGTCTCCTTTGTTAGCCCAACTGGCTTTAAGTCCTCAGGCAGCACTGCAAGACTCTGAGCATTCACAGGAGGCAGCTCAATTTGTTCACTTCCAACTGCGGCATCCTCCATTGTAGTCACTTCTTTGAAGAGGGAAGAAAAGAAATCACTCTTTGCTCTGCCCTTCTGGTGTCAACTACCACAAAAGCCAGAGTGTTACACAGAAAACAACCTCATCTGACCCACTGAGCAGAGGCAGGGGGAGAAAACACCCTTTCAACTCGAATATAGTTACACTAATATCAACTGAGCAAGTTACTTTGCATGGTCTGGAAAACTTCAAATTCACTTTGAAGTTAGAGGCACTTCTTCATATTTTCTTAGTACAATAGCAGCTACATACTCTTATTTTTTGCTTCTTTCTGCATTAAAATGAAATAACATTGGCCCCATAGTAATTCTTATTTGAATCCTCAATGGCCAAAAGCACATTGTTGTGTTTGAGGTATATGCAATGAAGTTCAAGTGGAAAAGAAACAGTGTAGTGTATTAAAAACTAGTTTTACTAAAATACCCTAAAAATTTCCAAGCTCAAGTTTTTCTTCACAGCACCTTGAGAAGTACCTTAATATTTCAGAATTCAAATTCACTGAGGACATACCTTAAATGAGCAAAACTTTCTCACGGTGTACTTCAGGCTGGAAACATTGTGTAAATTTAAATATCAGTCAGTGTTTTGTGCGTGTGAACAGTACCTGATTCAGGGTGTGGGACATGCACTATAGTGCTGCTGTAGCTGCACTGGCTGGTGACAGATATGACACTTGGAGCCTTGTTGGACAGGGTCAGGTCTGCCAGAGGAGCTCCCACCATGCCTGCAGTTGTCTGGTCTTTCAGCGTCTCTTCCAGACCAGCAGATATTGGCGTGTGGGACTCAACTGCTGACAGCATAGCAGTATCTATTGGCAAATGACAAAGTTTCTACATGGAATTCCATTCCAAGCACTCTGCTCCCAATTCATCAAGTCTCACTGGTTCAGAAATAACCAGTAACTATGCAGACTATTAAATAAGACAGTCTTATATACTAAAAAAAACATTTACATGCCAGTGCAATGTCAGCACATACTAAATGTGGCGTAAAATGAGTGAGCAACAGAAGGTTCATTTAACAACAACAAACAAGAGTTTCTTTGATGCATTCAAAGACTTAACATTTTAGCTTATGTTTAATTGGGAGAGCTAGGCAATTCAGGCAAATATTTACTAAATATTTAGGTAAATATTTACTAAAATACTGTTAGCAACACAACAGTTTAAAAAGTGGACAAACCTTGGAACACACAACAGTGACATATAAAAAAACCCCAAATCAGTTTTTGTGGTTCTAATATGATTGTCAGTACACTTTGTGTTACCTTCCAATGCCCTGACTTCCTGCTGACTTTGCTGGACTTGTTTGTCATCTTCTGAAGATGACGATGATGTATTTGCAGAAGATTTACATTTCCTTTTCAATGCTGGAATACTGCAGCTCTCTAGATATCTGAAATGAAAGCATATCACAGGAAGCTCTCTCTACTTTGGGGGGGGCATTTTCTCCATTTGGAAATACAAACATTTGAACAATCCAAACTGGAGATCCAGAGGTTGTTAACTAGCATTTTAAATTCACTGCAGGAAGTTCTGGACACGTATCTGCTTTCCAAGTAGTATTTAAATAAAATCTATCACTCTTTGAGGGGGAAGAAAAAAAAAGAAAAAAAGAAAAAAGATTACATTATCCACTGGGTTAAAAAATTACTGACATTTTATAAGTTATATCAACTTTTTGTTTTATATGGATGTTCTCAGTGTGTAATGTGAAGACATTGACATTTTATGACCATCAAAATTCACTTAAATTCCTATTGCACCAATGAAAAATGTCAACAAATAGCTGCAAACAGAATCTTAGGTCCTAAACTTTTCATTGCTGTGTAATTCAGATTGGGCAATCCACCCCAGTGCTCAGAGAGGCAGAAAACTTTACAAACAATCCCACATTTATCTCACAACTCAAACCCCAGACAGTTTAAGGCCAATGCAAACTGCTTGGATATTTACTTTCTACCAATTAATCTTAAACTTGTATCACTAAAATGGTTTCATAGCTTATTACCTGATGATACTATCGACACAATTGATCTGCTGATAGGAAGGAACATGTGGAGTCTTCTTTGAATCATCAAAAAATGTATTGCCTGGTTCTTCTGTGCTATCCCCTCTCAGTGTCTGAAGAAAACAAGAAGCAGTGTGCCTCTTCCCTGGAAGAGAGGAAACCTTTAAAGGTTACTCTCAAGGGCATCTAAACACTACCCACACACAGATATATATATATATACACATATATATACATATATATATTTGTGTGTGTGTGTGTATACACACACACAAATATCTACTGGAATCCACATAATGATACAAGGATGTATGACCTATGACAGCCCATAGGACCTATGACAGCTCTCATTAAAAACTTATTCTGCATTTTCATCTCAATTTATATGTTTTGAGGCAAGGAAAGGTGAGGGAAAAGATGCCTGAAAAAAGCCAACCCCCCCCCCCAGCACCTTAAACATTGATTTGAAAAAGAAAGCAAACACAAAGAAAATAGTATATAAAACCCCCTGCATTTAAGCTGCAAATAAAGGTGTAATTAATATTACTCTTCTTTCAATTTATACATCACAGAATTCAACCCATTATTTAACAGTAATTCACAGCTTTGTATACCATGGATACACTGGCCAGAGTCCTATCAATATTGACAGTACAATCCTCTAGGACAACACCAGCAGTTCACTTTAATATAGAGTATCCCAGAGAAAAATGTTTTAATACAGAACTCTATGATATTTGAACATCCAGGTTTTTCCATGTATTTGTGCTACAAACAAACTGCAGATAATGTGCACTAATATAACATTAAGCACTCAGTAACTGAATCTCTACTTCAGTGGGAAGTGGGGCCATATTGTCCAGCCTATGATAATTTCTAGGAGTTCACATAAAGTAACCAAGGGGAGCTTCCTCATTACTTGCTACAAGCACATGTGCATTTTCACTAGAAAACGTTAATGTACAGAAAAGGATAAGTCTGTTAACCTAGAAAGAGACAGATATGTTCCTCCATATTTTAAGGAGGAGTTAAAAAGTTACTGCATCTACTGAGGTTATTTTTAGGGGTGAATTGGGAGGAGGGTGGGGAACTTGTTTGTTTGGGTTTTAAAGAAAACAAACCTCATATCTAAGCCACGCTAAAAAATGCCATTTAAAGTTCTTCAGCATAACACCAGGTAGCCAAACTCAGGGCTACAGATGTACTGGAGTTCATGTTACCTTAAGGATCATAACTACATTAACTTACCTCCCAAAACTTCTGAGTTCACAGCCTGTTCATTTGCATTCTGTGGCTTGCTCCTCGATGCAATGTACAGCTGCTGCCCCAGGTTCTTAATTCGGTTGACATCTGCACAAACTTGTTGCAATGTCATCTTGAGACACACAAAAAATGTAAAGTCAGAATAAAATTACTACAGAGAGGCCATAGGAGCTGACTTGGGTTCTTGTATTCTTCAAATTGAAAGGAGTAGACTATCAGCCTAAGCCTGGTATCTATTGGTATTTGTAAACTTACTTAATCCAATTATCATGGTTAATTTAAGTAAATTAACTATGAGAAAAGCTCAAACAGCCTCAGCATTTGAATGTTTTAATACCTGTGCCAAGCCCTGTGAGTGGGAATAAGCTGATGACTTACTCAGGAGCCTCACAAGGAAACTAGGTAATTGCAATGCTTATATTAGGACAGCACTACTTCCACTCTCTTCTATAGCAGTCAGCAAAATTTAGAGCAGAAACCAAAAGTAAGCACTCTATAATTAACCAATTTAGCTTTAACATGGTTTTATTCTTCCCACTTCAGTAAAATTCATAATGAAAAGCACACATGTACAAAGTAAAGATTTTCATTTTTACAGGTGTATTTTCACTTCTCTGCAGGCAGTGACACATTTATAGACTTACTGGTTCCTGTGTTTCCTCTGCACAGTTCCCATTGGAGTCACTTGAAGATGCTATGCTGATGTAGTGCTCATAGGAGCCACTGCTTCCAAGGCTTCCATAACCACTGGAAACATTGCTGTGAACTGGCTGTATGAGAGGGGGAAAAAAATTTAAAAATCATCCTCTGAGACAACAAAAGGAAGGAAACAACATACTTTGCAACACAGAACTTCAAATAAACAAAGAGAGTCAAATGAAAAGTCAGTATTTGTCTGGCTCTACCACTTACTTAGGGTAAGAATTCTCTACCATGCTTCAAACTGATTCAAGATGCAGGTTTACCTTATTTACCTTTCAACATAAAGACTTGGCAAAAATGTGAAACAAATTATTTTATTTTTTTTTTTTGGTAATGAGGTGGGACTGTATCCATGTAGAACTTTCCTTTCACACCTTTTAAAAGACCATCCTCAAAAGAGCCCACTAATCAGACTCAAGTTTCTTTAGCCTCTCACTCAGAAGGCCAGCCTGTGTTCTGAAATTCTTTTGCCTTCTTTACCTGCAGAAGCAGTTTGTAAATTTGTCCTTGTAATTCTCTTATCTCTTTCTCCACGCTGCTCGTTTCTTTACTTCTTGGGGCAAAGACATCTTCATTCAGAGGGCTTCTGGAGAGAGCCAACAGTATTTCACTGTTCATTTTCATTTGATGAAGATAGCTATAAACACTTAGAACAGATTCTTTATTGATTATGATTATTTTATTTTGACTGTTCTGCTGAGTCAACACAGAGGAATGTCCTCTGTCCCAACAGCTGCTCTGCTGGGGTAGTGGGGCAGAGCTATGAGAGCAGGGAAGCTCCAGGGAAGTCAATACACCAGCAGAGACACCAGTTAAGGCTGACAAGCATCTACCCCTCTGGCTCCTTCACTCAGAAGGCAAACTCATACCCCATAAAATCATGTATAAAAGATCTCTTTGAAAAGTCAGAAGGCCATTCCCAAAAGCCATTTCCTCTAAGAGAAACCAGGTAAGAAGGCAGTCAGTCATATTTTCATATTTCTTGAAAACTAAGGAGAAGCATCTGAAAAATTAATTTCTACGTTCAATATGAACTGCATTTTAAAAAGACGTTGCCTTGGTAAATATTTAAATGCTGTACCAAGTAAATATGCCAAAAGAAGGTCAATTAATTGGGTTCTTCTGGTGAGCCAACCATGAATTAATTTTAGGTAATTATTTGTTAAAGTGATCTAGTTTTTATGCTGCTTTTTAGCTTTTGCTCATCTAAAACTGGTATTTTAATTTGGGCATCAACTATGCAAAAACCTGCTAAAATAAAAAGCTGGCTTTGTCTTTTACTTCAAAGTAATTAACTTATTTTCACACGTTATAAACAAGACTAATGCTGTTCTGAAGGAATGGTCTGAAGACAAATGCTAGGCTGTTGTCACATCTGCAAAAGCAGATTATGTCTCTAGTTCAGTACTTAGACTGTTTTGTTTAGCAGAGTAATCAATGAAAAGCATTTTATTTGATCAATTCTACAACTGACTTACGTCCGGACTTTGTGTCGGCCAATGATGAACACAACTTTCCTGCTCCAAGGATTCACAAAACTGGACCAGCTGGTGTCCAGTATGACATAATCCCCATTTTGAGTACAAAATCTAATAGGTAAGTGCTCAAAAGGGGGTTGGCCAGCAAATTTCAGTACTGAAAAACACAATCAAGAAACAAGATTTAGCTTACATTATGACACAGTAGTGCAAGCACAAACACCAATAACTGGGGTTCTCAGAACCTTGGGACTGAATTTACTTTGATCTCAAACTGACTGCATGAGTTAATTAGTTAATTTTTGTCTAGACTGCTGATCAGTCACATGTCAAGCAGTATGATAAAGGTATGACAAAGCATCGTAAAACCAACAGAAATTCCTCTAAAAGCAGCTCTTACTTTTCCGGTGAATAGTGATCATCAAAGGACGATCTTCTGGGTGCAAATACATCAGTATGGATGTTCCAATTAAATCCTGAGGTAAGTAACCCAACAAAGGCACTGCTCTGAAACCCAAACACATTATCACAGGTTATAATAAAGTTTTGAATACTTCCATCCTTAACCCTTTGCTGGTCAGTGAAGTGCCCATGCACACAATCTACAGTGAAATAAACTAAGGCTACAGGACATTTTCCCAACCCATCTCATAATCCTTCATTGTAATATTGACACAAATACCCATGACAAACATTTCTGTGCCTGGAGATTTAACAGATATTCACATTTGCAGGCAGTTTTGTGCTTGTTTACATGCAAAAGGAAAAAAAAAAATCGGATCTTGAAGACAACGGGTCATAGGCAAAATATAAGCAATTATGCTCATTTTCCACTGTTGATGCTACCACAGCTCCCTATTGCCCTGGATAATGAAAACTGACTGCAGTTCTGTTTAACATGTGTTTTAAACCAACAAAGGAGACTACATGTATGCAGTGTGAGATGTTTTCCATGAGTGGACTAACACAAACTGTTTTGTTTAATTACATACTGCAAATCACACAGTTCAGCTACTTTACTTGGGTCTCCAGCTGCATCACTAAATGATTTTTTTCTACCTCTCCATACACACCTCACAGGTCTGAAAAACTCAAATCTCTCACCTGTCATCTATGTCCAGAAAAACACATCCAGGGGTGTGTGTGGTGGTGAATATTCTTTTATCCATAGGAATTCGAGGAGCTAATAGAAACAAAATACGCACTAAGACAGAAAACTTGGGCATTACTGTTGCTCATGATATTTACTGGTTCCTGAACTTTATAATGGTTTGCTGCTTTCTAACCAGTAACTCACAGAAACATTACAGATTTTTAGGTACTACAGACTTCTCTCAAAAATAAAAATAACACATAGAGGTTGAATGCTTTGGGGCCTAGCAAAGGCAGCACAGATATTCTGGATTTGCATGCATGCACACACAAGCTGCAACTTACACAGGTGAGACTACCCAAGCACAGGTTCTAAACAAAGGATGAAGACTTTCATACACTGCATTTTATTTTTTTTTGGATTGGATTTTTCTCCAGTGGAGCATCCTGACTTGCCTTCATATCCAGAGTGGATTTTCTCAGCCAAAGCTAAGCAGCAGGACTCTGCATCCACACGGACAGAAGTGCACACGTGGACCAAGTATGGGGTGATTCGGAAGGGGTAACAACGTGCTTCTTGTTCTTGATCTTTCCCACCCCTGAGGAAAACAACAGGAATTAACACCACAGTTTCAAGACTCACATACTGTGTGCCAGGGCTAAGAGCCCTGCCCAGAGAAGTTATATTGAGCACAAACCCAAATAACCATGTCCTACACATACTCCTTTGAGATCCAAGGTCAACACACTCAGCAACACTGACCTTCCTCCTGTTGAGATCAAGTAGATGTTTTGTCTCCAACACTTAAATTCAGAGGCTGTCTAGAAATACTATAATGGTTAAAGACTGTTTTCTAATTCTCAGTCCAACTGTATTCACAAGAACCACTCATTTGGTTTTGTGCTCTCCTTCAAGTTAAACAGCCCTTTTTCTGCTTGTTGTTTATTCTGTACCATTTTTAGGAAAAAAAAAATCATTAAAATATATGTCTCCCTCAAGGTTAGTTTTCACAGACCTACATAAGAAAGACTGCTCCAGACTTGGTGCATTGTTGTTCTCTGACTATCTTCCAAAAGAATTTGTCTTCCTAGAATGTGTTTGAACTGTGGCATCATTCTTGATGAGATCTTAACCATGGCTTTGCAACAGCTGCAGTAACAATTGGTACTTACTAAAATGCTTTTCCACCTGTTATAATTTCAATATCATACCCAGCTCTTACAGAAAGAATTGAGTTAAATTTTTGAAGATTATCATTCACACTAGAAGTTACTTTCTTATTCCACACTTGGTTTTGTAAGATGTTTCTAGAGAGAAATGACTGCCATAAAAACTACTTCTGACACTTCTGTCTTTGGGAAAACAAAAGATACAAATGGAAATTGGATACAGCAGAAGTCTAACTCATAAAACACCGTTTTCTTACTTAAGCCTAGAGCGTGTGCCTGTGAAAAAATATTTTTACTCATTAAACCAACAAAATCAGAAGATCTGTTACATAAGGGAAGTAGAGACAGATGTTGTACAAAAACATGGAGAAAAACTGTTGTAAAATGTTTATGTATCCAGTTCCCCCAACCTAACATTGTTATCTGTCCAGCTATATCAATTTCAGATGCCCTGATACCATTCAAGAGACAAAGGTGGTTTAAGAACTAAGGCTGTTGAAACACATATGAATGAATCAATGACCAACTGAAAGATGAGGAAGTGTTGTATCTGCTCAGAAGCAAACAGTTCTTACTGAAATCTGAGATCACCTGAGTCCAGGACAGTACTGCACTGAAGACTGAAGGCCAATCTCATTTTTTTTTCCTCCTTTAGCTCTAAGATTAGTCAGGTACTAAGTAAAAAACAGCATTCACAGCAGCAGCAAGTCAGGCTTCACAAGCCTCAGGGGTCAGGCTTCACACTGGGACCTAGGTGACCTTAGTTTGCATTAAGGCTTCTGCCCCAATCTCTCAAGCAATCTTAATCTCAAGCAAAACACTCTTTGCCTCCACTCTCAAACAGTAAAAGGAGAAGCAGCAATTTTTCACATGATCATTCTCCTGCATGACAGTACTTAAGGAAACCAACAGGTCCAAGAGAAAAACATATAAACAGTTTTCCTTCTGTCCCAGTGCAAGTTTATGTATCATTTATGTATCATTCTGGAAAAGATGTTCAGAATGTGCTACTGGATGACAATATCAAATACAAAGCCAATTTTGTAATGGAGTTTCATGAGCTCACACTGGTCAGCTGTGACAATAGAACACTTTCTGCTAGTACTGCACCCTTTGTCAGCCTTCACTGAAATGAAACTGTGATAATGCACTTACCTGATCCTGCAGAAAAAGGATTTCACCTGGGCATATTCATATGGAGAAGCTAGTAAGATGAACACATTGAAAGTGTCAATTAACTTCCTTAAAAAGGTCACACCTATCAGAACTATTTTACACTCTGCATTCTCCAGACTTTCTGAGCAAGACTGAAGTCTCACAACCTACTCTTTATTAGCTACTGAATTGTCTGTTCAATAGAATGGCTGACCTGGAACTAAGTTCAGAGGAAATTAATATTAAAAAAACAAACAAAAATCAACCAAACAAACAAAAATCAACCAAACAAAAGCAAAAAAAACCCCCAAAAAACTCCAAATCAACAAACCAATCAAAGCACCAAAAATCCTTCTCCAGTCCATCACTATGAAAAGGAAAGGTGGCATTTCCTGGCTTTATAAGCCAAGTGACAAAACCTATATATAGACAAGAAAACCACAACTCCACTGGTGTGCCACTGCTCTGCTGGGTAGGCACATCACTGGCATCCAAGTTGTGGAATCCCTGGCATTCAAAACCACCAGATGTCTCATATCCTTTGATACCAAGGACTTTGGACTTCTCAGAACTGATGCCAGATCAGCCCCATGTCAAGGCAGGCAGAAGACACAGCCGTGGCCTGCAAGCTATGTTTGAACTGCTCACAAGGAACAGAGGACTCAAAAGTCTCAGTTTAAACACATCCAGCACTAAATATCAAATCAGCTTAAAACTTGGGTTTGATGAGCTGTGTTCACAGCAGGCAGTGAGTGGATCATGAAGACAAAGCACCTAAGCAACCATAAGGTGTAGATTAAACAACTTTAAGCTCACAATCAGACTTATTTTCTTTTCAAAAAGCCCCAGTTTTCAAAGTGGAAATGAACAAACGAGGCTGATGCATATTGCTAGCATAAGCATTTAAAATGAACTACTACTCTGTCTTCATTCTGCAAAGACAGAAAGACACACAGAGCATTCAAAGCATTGCCATGTCCCACCTGTTTGACTTTCCATGTTCCAAAGGGGCAGGTGAGACTGATCAGTGTGTGTGTAGAACACACTCACATCCTGAGGCACAAGCAACTCCACAAACCGGGAAGAGTCCAACACTTTCTTCTTACAGTTCAGAATAGATGCTGCCTGCTCAGAAATATGCACTATGCGTCCAGACAGCAAAGAAAATACAGCTACAAACGTGTCCTGGAAAACAAACATTAAAGGCAATTGCTGTCTGAAACATGGTAGTGGTAACACAAGGATAAAAAGCAAAACGACCCCAAAACAAAACAACCAACCCCAAACCACCACAACCTCAGGCTGAGGTTCAAAAATGTGTTGGGTAGTGCTTGATCTACTACACTCTCCAGTGCTACAGCAGTGTACTCAGTATTTACAAATGCTAGTAAGACTGCATTAGTCTTCACGAAACAGATTAATGCTTATCTTTGCTCTGAATGACTGGTTATCACTCCACACACTCCTCCACAAATTTCAGAGGATTCATCACAATTCCACACACAAAAACATTCTCAGAGCTTTCCAATATTTTTTTTGCATTTTTACAAGTCTTAGCAATATTTCTGATACAGCATCCAACAGTACTGAATTTCAAGAAATGCCTCTTTAAAACAGAACCAGAAAGCAGGACATGTATTGCAAAACAAGAAAAAAAATTAAATGCAGAGTACAAATAGAAACCAAAAGTGCCTCACAACTATGGATCTGATTGATTTTTAAAACTTTCTGCTGTCTCAAGAGATTATTCTGCTGTAAAAGAATTCCAAAAGAACTATTTTTTGCCTCTGGCAAAAAAAAAAATATAGTATTTCTTCACTTAGTATTGCTGGGTACTGACACAGCACATATAAGACACAATGTTGATTGATCTTAAAACTTGAAGGTCTGTCTGGCTAAAATGTAAAGGCCTTCAATTTTACACATGCTATTTCCACAAAACAATGTTAGGAGACTAAATTTAGCAAAATTGAATTAACTCCTTGAGTGTGCCTGAATTCTTACAGTGTTTTTTGGAGTGTGTTCAGATGCAACTGCCACCAACTCTTCTATGCTGTATGTCACCACATCTGTCTGAAACACTCTTCGGTCATTCAGAGCCTGGAAAAAGTCATTGTTTGCTAATTGGAAAAAAAAAAGACAAAACAGAAAAAGCAAAACAAACACAATGAAGTCAGTAAGGAGACTACTTTGAAAGTATTTCTTACAGCCCTTGTACTTTTGTCATCTTTTTGGTGAAGTCCAAGGTGAGATGAGAAGGTCTGTGCAGTGACAAAGGGAAAAGGAATACTGATTATACTACTGGAATAATCTCATTTTGTTACAGAAAACAAGCATGAAGAAGTAGTACAATTTTAGCTACTTAGTTCTGTGGGAAACACAAACTAACCAATAAATTTTCAAAGTGGGATGGGAATACTATTTTCTCAATATACATAAAAGTTGACTATTAGGCACCTCTTAGCTATGGGACTCTGAAGAAAAAGAATCAGTGGGGGGGGTGTATCTCAACAGAAAAGATAACAAGGTTATTTAACAAAAAAACTAGCAACAAAACCATTATGCCTCAGGAAGTCAACTCCTTGCAGGATAACTGGAATGCATTCTTTTAATGCTACTTGTTGCCAGACACATCTATGCAAATCATGCTGTTGTTCTTCCAGATTTTGTCCACACGTACCTTGGACCTGCTGGACACACTGCAAGGCGTAGTTGAGAGCACTGATGGTACTGGGTTTGTTAGAACTCCTTTTTTCTTCAGGTAAACACCTTTTCATTTCTTGGATCATCATCATCATATCTCTGTGGGACTGGCTCCAATTCAGCTGCTCTCTGTAACACAGAAGTTAAACTTTACCAGAGAATTCTGGTGTAGGAGATTTTTTTTTCTTATCACCCAATTAAAATTACTCCCTAAACTAACATTTTATGGGAACGGCTACAAAGTCATGCAATATCCAGGAATGTCCTAACACTCATTCACTAAATTTCCTGTTGTATTTTTCACTTCTTTGCAATTGAAGCTTTTCTCCTCTACTTTCCTCCTTCCCACCTCCAGTGTCATGGATGGTAAAGTCCCATCGAGACCACTCTGCTTGCTAAGATGCCTAGCAATTTGACAAAATAAGATTATGTTTATTCTATATTTTCTAAATATCACAGGTATTAAAATAATTAATAAATGCTGATTCTTGATCTTTCTAAGTTTTCCTAGCCTTGAAGGCTGTACCTGGTTATAAGCATCTCAGGGAACCATGAGGTTCTCAAAATACACCTGATGAAAAGACTTCATTCCTCGTGACTTTAAAGTCTTCATCATCCTTTGTAGCTGTCGATTTCAAAAGCTGCAGAACTGTTAACAGATAAAATCTCCCTCTCCCTATATTTGCTTATTTCACTGACTAAAATATAATCAGTCAATACTGTCAAATCACAGATTCTAATCCTACAGACGAGATACGGACATTTTTTCAGTAACTTTTTTTCCAGTTGACACTATCATTAGTATCGTACTCTTACTATATAAACCATTACATAAGCGTAAGTATTGCGTGGCAACTAGACATGCCTGTTCAACGCTACATACATTGCAGTGCTTTAACTCTTTATTACATTAAAAAAAATAAATTACTTCATTTCTGAACTCTCGCGAAAAAGGTTATTTCAACAATTTCTGCTTTGGTACTGCTTAAATAAGTCTTTAGCTGAAGTAGACACCTAAGCTAGCCAAGGGTGGCTGACGTGCGCGGCTCAGGCGATGTCAGAATGAGGCACGGCTTACGGGAGCCGCGAGCAGCCCAGCGCACCTGCACACGCCGCGGCCCGTGACCCCCGGAGCCCCGCAGCGCTCCGGCTCCCCGCTCCCCGCCCGGCCCAGCACATCCCCGCGCGCTGCCCGGGTACCTGTTGGCTTTTTCGGCGCCCGAGCCGCCGCTGGACTCGGGGCTGTGCAGTTCGGTCCCGCCCGGCCCGGAGCCGCTTCCCTCGCACGCCGCGCACCGAGCGCCCGCAGCCCCCCTGGGCGCCGCCGCCGCCTCCCGCCCGGCCCCAGCCCAGGCCGCGCCGCGCTCCGCGCTGCCGCCTCGGCGCTCGCTCGCGTCCATCCCGGATCCGCCGAGCATCACAGCGCGGGGGACATCGGCTGCCGCTGCCGCAGGGCACGGCCGGACCCTCGGCCCGCGCTACGGGCGCCGGTGCTGCAGGGAGAGCACGCGCCGCCTCACGGGACGGTGGGAGGAGCGCTGCCCCCCCCTCCCGCCTCCGCCGAGCGGTCACCGGGGCCAGTTCTGCGCTCCCGCGCTGCTCCCCGCCGCGCGCCCCCTCAGCTCGCTGCAGCCAGCGCGGTGCCTCCCAAAGGGGCCCGGCGGCCTCCGCTTCGCCTTCCCGCCCTTCCGAGGCCGCGCCTCTCCCACCGACCCCGGGCTGTCCCCGCTCCGGGCCGGGAGCGCCCTGAGGGGCCGCGCCCCGGCCCCGCGCCGTTACGTAACGCGGCGCACGCGGCGGCCGCGCTCCCACACACCCGCGCCACGTGCGGCGCGCCCCGCGGACAGAGCAGGAGGCGGAGGCGGGGTCGGAGCCGCTTTATTGGAGGAGAACGCGAGCGGGGGGCGGGGCCCGCGCGAGCGGAGGCGCCGCCCCGCCCCTCACGCGGCACCGCACGCGGCCCCCGTGCGCGCGCATGCCCCGCCGCCACGTGCGGGCCCGGCCCCGCCCCAGGGCGTGGTCAGGTGAGGGGCGGGGCCGGGCCGGGCGTGGCCCGCCCCGGGTCATTGAGGCACCGTGTGAGTGGTGAGCTGTGCTGGTTAGTAATTAATGACGGGAGTGTCTTAAGGCGACCAGTAAAGTTAGTTAACATCTCGGTAATCAAAATAGTTTTGCTTTAAATAGCAGTAAATGGGCTGAGAAGGCATCAGGTTTGAAGTGGAGAGGCTGAAGAAGATTCTCAAAGGCACCTTCGGTTGAACTGAGTTTCTTCTTGTAACTCATGGAGCCGCACTCCAGACTACAAAAAGAAGAAAAAGGTTGGATGACGGTCTTCCGCTCCTTACCATAACAATCCTGCATCTTAAGAATTTAAGATAACAGAGATAAATCCCTCTTAAATCCCTTATATCTAAGAATTTGTCCATGTTGATTTTCTTAGTTGTATTTTTCCCTTGTGCTTGCACACCAGGACTTTGTCCCTGATGTCAATGGTTACTGCTGTGTTTGTTACTGTTACAGCACACACTTAAAAACTTTGTCTTCCCTTTAAACACTTGGTAGTTACATGGCTACACAAAGACTGAACCATACGTTCCCTGGCTCTCTATCCTAACCCAAAGTTAGTCTCTCATTTCACCGAGCACCCAAACCTCTACTCAAAGCCTCCCCGGTGTGGCAGTGCACTTGTAACTGCCACAAAAAAGCAGGAAGCCAAGGCAGATGATAACAGTTCTCAGACAAGGACGGTGTGTGCAATCTCATGTTACACTTGCGCAACAGGCAGCTGTAAAAAAAACCCCACGTCTGTTCCTGGTTTCCAAGTCCTTGCTATTTTCACTTTCACCTTTGTCACCCTCACTTGTGGTTGAGATTCCAGTACTGGAGCTCCCACGTTATCACCGTTTGCCACTCACTGCATGCAATTGTTAAATCCATCATTGCTATTTCAAATTTATGTTGGGTATGCTTCCATCCGAGTATCCTGCCTTTGCTTAAACTGTACCAGTCACCAAATTAACACCATCCATTCCAAATCTAAGAGAAATCCCCATTTTGGTCAAACTTACCAATAATGATGATGATGATAATGACAACAACAGCTATCAATATTGCCCACATCTGTGAAAAAAAAAGCCATACAACACTTACTACACACCATGCAAAGGCATCCAGTGCCCCTCAGGGTACAGGAAAACAGCCCCTGCAAGGGCCTTTCAGCACTGTTTGTCAGATCTAACGTGCAAGCAAAGGTTCTTCAGTCAGCAAACTCAATCCACTACTGGCACTCAGAGATGGCAGGCCATGCACGCAGGCAAACAGAGCAATAAGGTTTTCCCCACATAAAGCCCGTCCCAAGTGAATGCACAAGCTGTTCTGTTACTCACCAAAGATGATTCCAACCTTTGGCAACAGCTACAAGTACAGGAGTCTGAGTGAGCTTTATCCACTTTCTAATACTTCCTGCACATTAATTCAAGCTATGCATTTTTAGCCTTTTCTTCTTGTTTCTCAAAGCCTCAGATTACTGACATGCTTCCCCTCTGGCCATTATCAGACAAGATCCTGCATAGGGCAGCATGGCCAATAATGCAGCTTCTTGTTACTTCACCCAGCCACTGTGCCATGCTTTAAAAACTGGATGCTGTGACTTAAATAACATTGCCTAAACTTCTGCCTTTTGAGACACAAACTGTAATAGTGTTACAATAGTGTTAGGATAGTGTGCAAGCACACAATCCAAGGTTACCTTGCAGTTCTTCCACCAGTACTTCCTCTTCAGCTTGGCTGCACTGGTTTCAAATTGGGAAGCCCCCGCTTGCAGGGCATCAGCGCGATCATCCAGCTCTGACAGCTTCTGATCTCGCTCCAATACCTTGTCCACATTCACTCTCATGATGTCAACAACCTACAGCAGTTCAATGCTCAAAGTAAGTGACCACACAGTGGAACATAATCACAGCCAACAGACAGCACCACAAGGTACTCAGTGTTTTCTCAGAAGCAGGAGCTATTGCCTTTTAGTACATGCAGCCATAAGCTTAAAGAAAACTATGGAATCCACCTGTGGCTAGAAGCCCTGAATGAATACTTTAAAAAGTCAGTAGTGCTGGTAGTCCTTCAAACCTGGGAAATAATTCCTGACTTGCTTCAGGAGTTAAGGAATATAAACATGATAGTAAATCATGTCAAGAAATACTTGCCAGCCAGCCTGGCTTTTGGACTCAACAAAAATCACATTTGGTAGTCAGCTGTCATGGCTACTGCTGAGAAAAAAAAAAACACCTTGTTCTTTGTAAAAAACGGTTTTTAATCTTTACTTATGCCAAATCCTTAAGCACTAAGACTGCAGCTAATGCTTAGATACTGGGAACTCCTCTCTGCTTCCTCTTCATATAACAAAGGGAAAACTGCTTTAGCAAAAATATCCTTTCTAATTGCATAGGTTTGCAGCAGGAAGAGGATGACACTACTATCAAACCAGACATTTACCTCATCTACTTGGTGCTGAGTTTGCTGAAGCCGGCGATTGCTGCCAGCAGCCATATTTGAACTTCCAGGGACACTGGCTGACCTGCAGTAAAGAAAAGGCATCATTACACATCTGGCAGTCCTGAAAACGGGGAACTTATACCCTTGTAATAAACACAGGGCAGTTTCTTACTGGAGAAATGGTGTTTTAACAGCTGACAGTGGGTGCAAGTCATGCAGTGTCCCAAATATCTTGTCAACAAATTGCCTGCTGTGCTAAGAGGCAGCAGTGGCTTGCTAACACACACTTGGCAATGAGGCAGGGGACACAGGGCTCAACAATGGTCCATAGAGCTCAAAGAGTGAGATGTTTGGGCTCAGGGGTGCTCTTGCTTTCCTGTGTGAACACAAGTACTAAGTTTCAAGCAACAATAGTTTACAAAACCTTAATAGTTATTCTATGTGATTTTCCAGCGATGCTTCTCTATTCTTTTGAAATGGCTGATATGGAGCAAGAAAAAGCACCAGAAGGAAAAAGTATTTGGAAAAGAATTTACCTTTGGTCTGCTTTGAATTAATAACAGAGGTCTTTTTACCAGCTACAACACTCTGCATCTTTATAATGGATGCAAGAGCTTCTGTACATGCTCCTCATTACCTTTTCACCACCTGGCCAGGTTTTTAATGTGTATCTCTAGAACTAGCTGCACTCAATTTCCTTTTCCATGTTCTTACCTCTTTCACATCGGATGCTTGTTTAGGGCATCCTGCCACTCCGAACAGCCAAGTCTGACTGTTTCCTGTATTTACACATTAGTACATTAGCTTCTAACTTCCATGTAATGAGTACAGGCACAACATAGGAGCCAGGGCATGGCTCAGAGCCGTCCTGTACAGCAACGTATCACTGTTTTGGCGCTGCCGCCACCCTTTGGTGCTGTTTCAGTGCCAGTCCCAGGTGAACAGCCTCGGAAATGACACCGCTTCCTGCGAGGTTCCAAACACAGCAACGCCCCGGTGCCCAGCAGGCGCTGTCCCGGCAGGGCGGGCCCCGCTCTGAGTCGCGCCCGGGGCTGGCGGGACAGCCAGGCCTGCGCGGCCCAGGCCAGCGGCCGGTCCCG